>NC_060895.1:5824381-5849381 GCF_014805685.1 Silurus meridionalis | reverse complement strand
TGAATTTAGTGACTTTATACAGGGCCCTGTTGAGGCCTCCTTTTCGAGTTCTTCCCTCCCTTTGCCCTCCTTTTCCTCAATTGCCAATAAGTCCGCCTTAGAGGCAGGAGCTGGGCAGCAGCCCTGTTCCAGCCCTCTCCCCTTTTCCCCTGCTCCCTCTCTGAACACACTCACTGTCCCTCACCACTCTTCTGTCATCTCCAGCTCCCAATCTACATTCCAAGGTAACTGCTGTCTCATTCTCTATTTTTACTTTCTTCATCTCTCATTCTCATTAGTGCCTGAAATGTGTCTGTTTTTTGATTATGACCCATGAGCTGTTTATATCGGCAACATTAAGATGTAAAATTGACACACACATACAAATCGCATCATTTATTTCTACAATGTTGTGCAGGAGGAGACGTGTGTTACTGTCTGATACACTGTGTTACTGTCTAATGTCAGTGTTGTGGAACTCATGTTCTCACTGAGACATTTGACTTCCTTCTGGAGCCCACAGTCACAGCAGCTCCGTGCACAGGAATAGATTTGGCTTAATTCATTTATAAATCCTGTCTACTAATATTGTAAAGTGCTTAACTTGGCCATCCTGCAGTTCCAATCTAAAACTTTTCGGATATTAGAAGTTGCATATCTTTTTAGTGGTGTTTTTAGGCCACTAATTTATAGTACTTACAGCTAACTAAGGTTAGAACTAAGCAGAATGCCATCAGTGATAAAACATAGAGAGGATGCTTTCAGCTCCACTGGTAACTCCAGCAGTTAATTGCCCTGCTCTTCAGGCCCATCTCTGGAGGAGAAGCTCTTCTCCTCATGCGATCTAAAAGCTGATAAGAGGGCTCAGGTCAACTTTAAACCCAACAAGGCCCTCGTTGAACTGGCTCCCAGAGCTCAGGTATCAGTACGCTTCCAGAGTAGCTTAAAAGCTCGCAACTGGGCCCAGTGCTCCGATGACCTCAGCGCTGCCTTCATGGTGGAGAAGACTCCTGAGCCTCCAACTGCTTCTCCGGCTCCCAAAGCAGCAGAAGCTCACCCCGATCAGACATCAAGTGCTAGTGGTGAGAGCAGAGTAGATTATTTAGCTCACCTGTCCTTCAAACTCGACGATATTTAACGTGCAGCTGTGCTCTTTCTCGCTCTACTAATCATAAGATGCTTCTGCAAATGATTTTGGAGTATGCGTTTCCCATGGAGCGCTTCTCTTATTTACAATCACCAGTGCATGCATATGTTTTGATTATACTCCATGCGTAAACAAACCTAATTTCCTACTAATCGAATTCCAGTGCTTAAGAAGACTCTTAGATATAACAGGGTTGGATGTGCTGTAAGAGGAAAATAATCAATGATTTTGATATTCAATAATCAGTTATTCCCAATATCGGCACATCATTTATATAATTTATTCTTTTATACCAAAGGTCGACCGATTCATTGGTTTTCCCGATTATTCGTGACCGATAGTTGATTGCCGATAGTTGATTTTTCCGGGTTTCGTTATACCGTACGAGAGCGGCCTCTAGAGGCGAATCACCAACCCCAGATGGTGTTCATTTGAAATGTCTTTTTTTTTATTATTATTATTCATTTAGAATTTTTATTTATTTGAAGTGTTACTATTAGTTTGTTTGAATGAATGTCTTTTATTTTCCACAATATTTATTAACATATTTCAATCATTCATATTTATTTAGCACATTTTAATGCTTCAGCACTGTTTTAAATTATTATTATTATTTTTTAAAACAAGTACCTATTTAAAAAAAACTAGTTGATCAATTGTATATTGGCAAGTGCGATCCAACCTAGCTATCAGTATCGGTAAATCGGTCGACCTCTATTTTATACCACAGCGGTTTGAGAAATACGTTTTCTATTTATTACAGAACGACACTGCAGCTTGTTCAAGAAAGACCATAAAGCACCAAATCCTCTGGCCTTGAGACTTTTGTTTTCAGAAAGCATATCAACTGTTATGAAGCACTGACACTGGAGACTTTGGTGTTTTACTGAAATGTTATCATTGCATGTGGAGTGTGTTAGAATGGATTATAAATTGGATTAATTTTTAGGTTTTTTTATCCTTATCAAATCTAAGACTTTTACAGTGCTGTGGTAAATTAATATTTAAAAGACGTGCCAAAGACAATCTGTTTTACAGGGAATGTGACATCTAAAAGAAATAAACAAGTTCAGCCACGTTTCCCAATGTATTAAATGCATGGTTTCTCACACTATATGAAACAAACCAATTTTTTCTTCTCCAGCACAGGGAGTGTTTCTTTCTTTAAGCCCATTCTCTTTAGAGAAGCCTGACACCTGTTCTGTTAACAATGTGAAGAGATGGACACCCCCTGGAGGTCCAGTGGTGGTTCAGCTGCTCACACTGGGTTCTCTCTCTGCATTGCTGGTCTTCTCGTGCTTGCCAGTGTTTCTAGGGGTTGCACCAATCGATCGTTTCTTTGTCTTATAACAACTAAACTAACATGACATAATGAAAATCTTTCACACTGATATGAAGCATGAGGATCCTGTGGATGACTGACAGCTGTTCTCATTCTGACTGGGTTTTCCAATGGCTGGTTCACAAAACAATTTTTACTTACATGAAGAAAATGTAAGTGTTCAGTTTAAGAACAACTACTTAATTAGTGCTCTCTGGGAGAGTCTCGTTCTCCAATGTAGTGCTTACTAAAGAATCCAGCATCAGTTTGAACATCTGCGCTAAGCGCAGCAGGAGGCACAATAAACAGCATGCTTAGTTTAAGATTCTGTTCCCATGTCTTACTGTGCATTATTCTCTTATCACAAGCAGGTGTTGGTGTCTATCCACAACAAGAAATGCAGAACTTGTTGCCAGCTTGGCTCTACAATGACACTCTTGTTCCAGGTAATTAGAAACAGAGTCCATTTTCTGTCTAAGTATATATTTTTTAAGAATATTTTGTTAAGCTTTGTGTGTTTGTTTTCCACAGAGATGTTCAAGAAGGTTCTGGAGTTAACAATGACTCCAGCAGGCATTGACACAGCCAAACTCTACCCCATTCTTATGTCATCGGGGCTCCCCCGAGAGGCCCTGGGGCAGATCTGGGCTTCAGCTAATCGCACCACACCGGGCAAGCTGACCAAGGAGGAGCTGTACACTGTGCTGGCTTTGATCGGAGTAGCACAGGTGTGTGGATGTGTTGGGTCAGGCTGTATTTTTAACACAGGTGTACAAGGCTGACTTAGTTTGTTAGCTTTTAATGCTGGGACGTGATTTTACTTCCCAGCACAGTCTAAACAAGTCCAGTGTTGTTGTTATCTCAGCTGTTACCATGGGTTGCTGAAGTGTCAAAATGCATAGTTAAGCCATAGACCCTGTGCTATGGCAGCTTAGAAGCCATAAATGAGCTTATACATTTGAGCATTTCTGCAGATTGCATTTACATGCAGTGGAGAGTCATGAGGACCGCTTCCTATGTACACAGGACAATGACTTTTGGCACACTGACTGATGAAGTTCGGCGCTCTATGTGACTGTGCGTGCAGCCTTTTGCTGCCATCTGTTGACGTGTTACAAAACTAAAAGCTGATAAGCTCGAAGCCTTTTTCATGAGTATGTTTTAAATTACTCCCAATAGTCTATTCTCTCTGTTTCATAGCCAGTGTAAAAAAATAAAATCTGCATTGAGGCCTTCAGAATCAACAGTGTGGGAGCCTGTAGCTTCAAATACGTGAGAATTAAGCTGTTGTTTAACCAATCAGTTTTCGAGTTATCTACATCAGCGCCATCCAGTAAGCCTACAGCAATGTTGGCATTTTCTCATGGGAGGGTCAGAGAATGCTCTAGTCAGAGCTAGCAAACCACATCAAACTGCAAAAGCTGAAATATAAGTGAAAAGAGACTTGAATTGTGTTCATTTGGTTTCTTGTTTTAGTACCAGCGTGCATTCTCACTGCATGAGACCTGTCTGTGATGCAGCGCTCTTTTATACTGCGTTTCTCTAGAATATTGATGGTTTCTACAGCCGTGGTGTCATAATGACGGTGTTAGGAGGTGGATTAACTCAGGAAGGACACAACTAAAGGCCCCGTGCGTGAAATGCGCAGCCTGCCACTGAGTTTCGAATTATTTTATCACTACATGCCTGCTGATTGAATTTATTTTCATATTTAATTCCTCCTTTTGTATTCCAGTGTATTGTCTTAGCAATGTCTGCAACTATGTGGTTGGTCTATGCCATTGTCATGCAGCAACCAGAAGGGTTTTTTTTACTATCTGATGCTTTATTCAGTGTCACTGTCAACAAAAAAGTACCCCAAAGCTGCTGTGGTGTGTAAAAAAAAAAAATAATTTAAAATGATTTATGGATTTAGTTTGCTTTATTTAGTATCACAATTCGAAAGTTCTATCGTAGTGTGCTTTTGCATTACGGCTTGTTTGCATAATTAATATTTACTGAAGTGCACATTACAAGTACAACAGTATAGTGAGTACATTGAGTCTTACAATACAGACAACTGAAGTCTGTGATTTTCCTTTGTTTTTTTGTTTTTCCTGCAGTTATAGGGTGTGTGTGTGTGTGTGTGTGTGTGTGTGTGTGAGTGCTTGCACTGTGTATGCATATAGATAGGCAGGGCAACAATTGCCTGATGAATGCTTTCTAATCTCCTTGAGCCCAAACACATGAGTTGCCCCCTGGGGGTGGGCACAGCTAGCAGTAATATGTGGCTCCCACAATAAGCAGGTTATTTTTATTATTTTTTGTTGTAATGCAAATGTTCATCTTTAGGCAGCCCGGAGTGGGGGATTGTGCAACAAGTAATGGATGAAAAAAAATATAATTTGACGTTAATGAAATGTCTGTTTCTGGTGAAGAGTGACGTGGTCCCAGGGTTTAAGGAGATAGAAAATTTGTTTTCTCCGGATGTGAGCACCAAACGCTTTATAACGCAATTCTGCATTATAACAAATACTTGCCTGCAAAGCTTGTTTCAATAATAAGATAAAAGATTTCTGTCTGTTTCATGACCAGCTTTAATTGTCAGTTTGATGACTCTTACAGTGCAGTGTTGTGTATATATGTTTAAATGAGGGGTTAGTGAGAGATATATTGTCTCTCTTATGTTCTTTTGTTTCAGAGTGGGCTTCCATCAATGAGCCTGGACATCCTGAGTCAGTTCCCTACCCCTCCAGTACCCAACTTACCTGCTATGACTATGACTATGCCGGCCGTCCTGACGCACCAGCAGCCGATAATGCACCCTACCGCACCTCCCGTCATGCCCATGACTTCCAACTCACTGGCACAACCTTCTAACAGCTTCATCGCCAACTTCCCTCCTGTCCAGGTAATGTGCTTAAATGCATGCATGACTGCTGTAGTGTACACGGACCTCAAAGCATCAAGCATCACTAGTTTGCATAAGTAGTTTTGTTTCAGTATCAAAACAGATTCAGTTTCTCACAAAAGTAAGTACCTACATATTGGTGTGTTTGAGCCGGTCAAATTTGGTGCTTTGAGTACAATTTTCACATACTGACCACTGGATGTTCAACATGTACCTCAAGGCAAAGAAACTCTGAGGATTTGAGAATGAGATTTGTTGCTCTCCACAAAGATGCCCAGTCTATAAGATCAGAAACACCCTGAAGTTCAGTTACAGTACAGTGACCAGGTCATACAGAGGTTTTTCCAGAAGGGTTTCACTTGGAACGGACCTCGCAAGGGTCCATCAAAGAAGTCGAGTCCTCGTGCTGTGCATCACATACATAAGCTGCTTCAAAAACAGATGCATGAGTGCTGCAGCATTGCTTTAAATGTTGCAGAAGCAGAAGGTCCGCTTGTCAGTGCTCAGACCGTACGCCTCACATTGCAACAAGTCTGTTTTTTATGGCTGTCCCAGAAGGAGCCTCTTCTGAAGCTGGCTCACAAGAAAGCCCACAAACAGTTTGCTGAAGATAACCTGTCCAAGAGCATGAATTACTGGAAACATGTCCTGTGGTCTGATGAGGCTAAGATAAACTTGTTTGGCTCAGATGGTGTCCAGCATGTGTGGTGACGCCCTGGTGACGAATACCAAGAAAATTGTGTCTTGCCTACAGTCAAGCATGGTGGTGGTATCATCATGGTCTGGGGCTGCATAAGTGCTGCTGCTACAGAGGAGCTGCAGTTAATTGAGGGAAACATGGAATCTAACATGTACTGTGACATTCTGAAGCAGAACATGATGCCCCCTTTGGAAACTGCACTGAACAACGACCCCAAACACACCAACTGCCTTGCTGAGGAAGCTGAAGCTGATAAAGTGGTCAAGTATGTCTCCATACCTGAACCATATTGAGCACCTGTGGAGCATCTTTAAGTGGAAGGTGAAGAAGCGTTATGTGTCTAACATCCAGCAGCTCCGTGATGTCATTATGGAGGAGTGGAAGAGGATCCCAGCAACAACCTTTGCAGCTCTGGTGAATTCCATGCCCAGTAGGATTGAAGCAGTGCTGGATAACAGTGGTGCTCACATAAAATATTCAAACTTTGCACACAGTTTTGACATGTTCACTTATAGTGTACTCACTTGTGTTGCCAGTTATTTAGACGATAGTTGCTGTATGTTATTTTTAGAGGACAGTAAATCTGGGTTAGTGTTAGGGGTGTACTCACTTTTGTGATTTGAGTCACGTCAGATTTATACTACCAGTCTCATACCTTATCCTGACCTGAGCTTCTTTTATATTGGTCTAATCCAGGGCACCAAAGTGGATGATGATGATTTCCAGGACTTTCAGGAGGCTCCAAAAGCTGGAGATGATTCATTCACAGATTTCCAAGGAGAGACGGGCGGAACATTCCCCACCGTAACCTCCTCTCAAAGCAGGTACAAGAAATGATTACAATGAAGATTGATGACTCATTGTAAAGGATATGGACATGTTGAGTTCCTTCACAGTGTACTTTTACATTGAGGAGAAATCTTAATCATACACTTTTGTTTCTGCAAAGCTTTTGCTGGCAATTAGAAATGTTAATGGTAAGATTATTTTTAGCTTCTTGTCTTTATAGGGTAATGATATATTCATCATTTCAAGACCCTCCATACATTTTCAACAGGAAGTGAGGAGATTGGCTAGAACATGCAAGATGCGGGGAATGCATCTATTCTGTTCTTTTCTCCAGTCAGACAAAGGTTAAGGGCCCAAGAGTGGCATCTTAGCAATACCGGGGTTTGAACCCCTGACCTTCCGATCAGTAACTCATCACCCTTACCACTGAGTTACCACTCCTCTATATCATGCTCCCATCTTCATGAATCACTGTGGGTATGGTATTTGGATTTGGGATTTAATTTCCCAAGACAAGCTCATTTAGTTCAATTCAGTTCAATGTTATGTGTATAGTGCTTTTAACAATGGTTTTATTTGTATAGCACTTTTAACAATAGGCCTTGGACAATAGACATGGTCCCAAAGTAGCTTTACAAAAATAAATACATTGTAAAATTATAGAATTATAAAATTAGAGGTTTTTCAGATTTATTATTATTTTTTTTTAGTTTTCAGATTTAGTTTTATAAAATACCGTATTTTCCGGACTATAAGCTGCTACTTTTTCCCACTCTTTGAACCCCGCGGCTTAAACAATGAAGCGGCTGTCAACAGAAAATGCGAATCATTCATCACGCTGAAAACACCCGGGCATGAAAACACACACTTCACCTGTGTTCTGAGCTGCACGGCATCGGGAGAAAAACTTCCACCGATGGTGATTTTTAAACACACGACGATGCCAAAAGATAAACTCCCGAGAGAAATAGTTGTGAAAGGAAGGAGGAAGACAGTGAACAATGACTTTCTTAGTAGGCTACTGTTTAGATACAAGCCGTGTAACAGACACTGTCTTTTGTTAAAGCCTGTGTAAAGTTCATTAGTTTCAGTGTCTAATAGTGTCTGCAGCTTATAAACAGGTGGCTTATTTATGTTTAAAATAAAAATCTTGCGCCTAATAGTCCGGAAATTACAGTAGATTATTACAGACCAGTTCTGATTTGTCTTAATGCTGCTCATAATTTAGAGAGTTCTATGTGTTTGGTGTTAGATCAGAGTTTATTACAGTGCAGTTCCCACTCTTTTTGAATGATTTCTTGCTTTATGAAGTCAGTGTGATGCATCTGTCTGAGGATGGACACCTGCCTTTTCTCAAAACATTGAGAAAAAAATCATTGTGTATAGCTCTGTAGCTTTTCCTATTTATTGTTGTCCCCTTAGAAGGATGAAATCTTGTCTAATATCACAAGTTCCAAAACACCTAGTGTTTATGGTTTTTGAGACATGTGCATATTTATTTTGTTTATATACAATAAACTAGTTAAAAAAATAAAAAAACTCATCATGAATTGGACAGTGAATAAATTAATAAAGATGAGTCCATATTTAGCAGGTTTGGCTCTTACTGAAAAACTGATGTTAGATGGAGAACAGAGGAGAAGATGTTAGCAGACTGCCTCACACCCGCAGTCAAACATGGAGATGGAAGCTTAATGGTTTGGGATTTGGTTTTGGAGCAGGGAAGGTTGGAGACATTCCAGGTAAAAGGAAAATTGAACCAATATGGCGACCATTCCATACTTCATACTCCATACAGTGCCATCTGGACTGCAACTAATTGGAACCGATTTTACCATACAACAAAATAATGACTTGAAGCATATGTCCAAGATCTGTAAATGTTATTTAGAGAGCAAATAGTTGGCTGGAGTGTTAGCTGTTATGGAATGGCCTGCCTAGTCACTGCACCTAAATCCTATTGAACTGCTCTGAGATTAACTGGATCGCAAGGTCAGAAAGAAATCTCCCACTAGTGAAGAACACCGGTGATACATTTTACCGAGGCAGGACAAAGCATTTCAGCTGAATTTTTGGAGAAATGAACTGTCTGGATAACAAGAAGTGTGTAAAACTGTTATTCATGCAAAGGAAAGATTAGTACATTTATATAATGGTTTGATCAAAGTAACCAGACTTCAGACCATTAAATTACCTAGTTTGTTGCATATAAACAAGGAACAAGCATCTGTGTCTCAAAAATAATAACACTAGGTGTTTCAACCATTTGATAGGCTCTGTATTAGTGCAGTTTGTTTTTATATGTTTATATTGTATTTGTTCATATTGATTAATACACCATCACAAGAAATGTGTAAATCTAAAGTGGGTATATGCACCTGGGTGTATATTAAATGACCAAAACAAGAATGTTGATTTCTTATTATTATATTAGAACTGCATCAGTTTAGTTGTTATAATGAACATCACTCCACTGCTGTCTAGTCATGTTGCATCAGTTACTAATGAGAATTAGTTTCTGCTCAGCGAGTGTATTAGAGAATCAGATAGTAGCCACTCAGTAATATCATTTTATAATCCATCAGGAAGACTAAATAAGATTTGGCATCTTTTCTAACAAACCCATTTCAATAAGCAGCTCATTAGCTTGTCCAGTTTCTAAACTGCAGAGATCCTGTTTTTTGTATATCAGGCAACAGGAAATGAACAGGCTTTTCTATTCTCTACAGTCCCTACAGAGCTGCTCCCTAATTTAAGAATGGGTTGGTGGCAACCTCAATATGTGTGTGTATGTTTTGCAGCATTTCAGCCATGCTGACTCCTGTGACTGGCTCTACATCCTCTTCTACCTCTGATAAATATGCAGTGTTCAAACACCTGTCAGTGGAACATCCCACAGAATCCACACCCCCTGTCTCAGGTACACACTCACACACACTTACACCATCTCTGTATTCCACTTTTAGCTTTATAATGCTTTGAATACTACTAGTCAAGCAATTGGTTCTCTAATTTATTAAGTGTTGCTTTATTCTTGTTACAATTAGTATATTTAATATATGTATACTTGTGAAGTATTGATTTACTGAAGGTTTACTTGAACTTGATTTAGATCTTGGGGACAAATACAGTGTGTTCAGAGAGCTGGAGCCGGCGTCAGACCGAAAGCCAGTTGGTAAGCATTTTCCAGTTTTACGTACTGTATACAAAGCACCTTCATATTTTGGCCCGTAATTATTCATTTCTGGATAATACACTTTTCATAACGGACATGACTGAAGTGAAAAATGCATTCACACAAACACATTAATCGGATTACAGTAAACTACTGGAAGCCAGTATAAAGAAAAATGTTCTGATCTGATTGAACAAGGTGGCTTACTATCCTTTTAATAATTCATCAAATACTGCAGTAATAGCTATGGAAACCAGTTACGTTCACATTCACATCAAAATGAATTTCATGTGCACATAAAATGCTTAAGGAGGAAAACAATTTTTATGTTACACATTGATTGAAATAATGGTTAAGCCTGATTAGCAGTAGGATGTGGACCAAACTAACATTCTGAGGCATTTTATATACACTGCTCAAAAAAATAAAGGGAACACTTAAACAACACATCCTAGATCTGAATGAATAAAATATTCTTATTAAATACTTTGTTCTTACATAGTTGAATGGGCTGACAACAAAATCACACATTATCAATGAAAATCAAATGTATTAACCCATGGAGGTCTGGATTTGGAATCACACTCAAAATTGAAGTGGAAAAACACACTACAGGCTGATCCAACTTTGATGTAATCTCAAAATGAGGTTCAGTAGTGTATGTGGCCTTCACGTGCCTGTATAACGCCTGGGCATGCTCCTGATGAGGTGGCGGATGGTCTCCTGAGGGATCCCCGCCCAGACCTGGACTCCTGGACAGTCTGTGGTGCAACGTGGCATTGGTGGATGGAGCGAGACATGATGTCCCAGATGTGCTCAATTGGATTCAGGTCTGGGGAACGGGCGGGCCAGTTCATAGCATCAATGCCTTCGTCTTGCACCGGCATATGGTCTCACAAGGGGTCTGGGGATCTCATCTCGGTACCTAATGGCAGTCAGGCTACCTCTGGTGAGCACAAGAGGGCTGTGCGGCCCTCCAAAGAAATGCCGCCCCACACCATTACTGACCCACTGCTAAACCGGTCATGCTGGAAGATGTTGAAGGCAGCAGAACGTTATCCACGGCGTCTCCAGACTCTGTCACGTCTGTCACATGTGCTCGGTGTGAACCTGCTTTCAGCTGTGAAGAGCACAGGTGCCAGTGGCAAATTTGCCAATCTTGGTGTTCTCTGGCAAATGCCAAACGTCCTGTATGGTGTTGGGATGTAAGCACAACCCCCACCTGTGGACGTCGGGCCCTCATCCCACCCTCATGGAGTCTGTTTCTGACCGTTTGAGCAGACACATGCACATTTGTGGCCTGCTGCAGGTAATTTTGCAGGGCTCTGGCAGTGCTCCTCCTGTTCCTCCTTGCACAAAGGTGGAGGTAGCGGTCCTGCTGCTGGGTTGTTGCCCTCCTACGGCCTCCTCCACGTCTCCTGATGTACTGGCCTGTCTCTTGGTAGTGCCTCCATGCTCTGGACACTACGCTGACAGACACAGCAAACCTTCTTGCCACAGCTCGCATTGATGTGCCATCCTGGATGAGCTGCACTACCTGAGCCACTTGTGTGGGTTGTAGACTCCGTCTCGTGCTACCACTAGAGTGAAAGCACCGTCAGCATTCAAAAGTGAACAAAACATCAGCCAGAAAGCATAAGAACAGAGATGTAGTCTGTGGTCACCACCTGCAGAACCACTCCTTTATTGGGGGTGTCTTGCTAATTGCCTATAATTTCCACCTTTTGTCTATTCCATTTGCACAACAGCAATGTGAAATTGATTGTCCATCAGTGTTGCTTCCTAAGTGGGCAGTTTGATTTCACAGAAGTGTGATTGACTTGGAGTTAGATTGTGTTGTTTAAGTGTTTCCTTTATTTTTTGAGCAGTGTATATCTAAGACATGGCCTGATTACAGTAGCAAGCAAAAAAAAAAAAAATCAGAGATAAAACCTTCTGTATAAATATTATTTAGGTAACATAAGTGAATGAGTATATAATTGTTAATTAGTGCATAATGTTGGCATTTTATGTTCTCTCAACACCCAAGCATCCTGGTGCCTGAATGTTGAGCATGCATGAACATACCGTAGTTCTTCTTCTGAATGTTTAGTACAACAATCTATCATAACAATTTATAACAATAATTAGTTCAATTTGATTAGTGATAAACGCATATGGACACAGTGTCTCTATAGACCAGTTTAATATAAAGTAATAGAGTTGGGAAAAATAAAAAATGCATGAATGCAATGGTTTGCAAATGTAATAAACCCCTATTTTACTCACAGTAGAAAACAGAAAACATATCAAAAGTTTAAAGCGAGGAAACGTACGATTTCAAGGAAAATGCATGTGATTACAAGAGCGGCCTCTAGAGGCGAATCAGGATGCCACGTGCTGTTTGTTTTTAGCGCAAGACTGCACGCTGCATGGAGAGTGCCATATTATATTTATAATTTATTCATTATAAATTATATTTCTGAATATATTCATATTTATTTCATTCAGCACATTTTCAAGATTCTGTACTGTTTTTTAAATTTTTATGTTTGTAATAAAGTTCACTACTATTTTACATGGAGTGTTATGTACCGGTTGATTAATCACATATCGGCGAGTACGAGTCAATCTAGCTATCGGTGAAAATCCACTATCGGATGACCTTCAGTGTAAACATTGAAGCAGTGATTTTATTTCAGTACATCAATGATTATGATTAAATATAGGACTCGTTTTTGAATATGTTACTGTTCTAACGCGTTAAAGTAGTCGTGGCTTTGAGTCAGCTTACATGTGATTGTGTTTCCGACTACAGTTAAGTACGTTCATGCAGGTATATGTGTGTCCCTATCTTACTAGAACAGAATCCAATGGGAGCAACTCTGAACGCTCCAGTAAGTTAACAGTGGTGCTGGTCTCTTTTCCACAAATCTCTACTCAACTGTTTTCTTTTCCTTCACACTGAGTGTGTTTTGAAGCTTTGATGAGCAATTTTTAATTGATCCCAGTAAAAAGGATTAAACTTGCATACATTGAGAAGTGGAATTTTTTTCACTATAAGAGCTGAATGTGGTGTGAGAAGAAAGAGAGCCACATCTCTGTGAGGCATGATCTCCTAACGTCTCAGTGCATGTAATCTCAGTGTATATGTGTGAGCTTGGGGTGATTCTGTTGTGTGGTACTCTATTTTATTTTGTTTTTCTCTCTTTTTTGCGTTTTTTTGCTGTGAGTCTCCTTGTGCTCCATCTGGAGTGTCTGATGTTCCCCAGGGCTAAAATTAAATTGCAATTTTTTGAGAATAAAAAGTTAGGACGAATAATGCTTGAAAGCTCTGTAATTTGTATAATGTTGGCCAGTCTAGATCGGTAGAATTTTTTTCGCCACTATTGAGTGTCACAACACTTAAATTGTTTTCTTTTCTATTTTTTTTTTCCCTCTTCAGGGGAAGGTTTTGCTGATTTCAAGTCCGTTGGTGCCGATGACGGCTTCACCGACTTTAAAACCGCCAACAGCACTTCTCCACTAGACCCTCCAGACCAGGCCAAGACATTCCAACCTTCTTCTTTTCAAATTCCTTTTGGCTCCTCTCACTCCCTTTCACAATCTCAGACCCATCCAGCTTCTCTGGCACAACCCAAAAACCCTCTAAACATGTCAGACCTGGACCTCTTCTCCTCCATAGTTCCCCCTTCTATTGCCGACTCTAAAGCCACCACTCTTTCCATTTCCTCTTCCTCCACGGTGCCCTCGCTGCTCCTTCCTTCCACAGGCCCCAAACCGGACGACTTTGGTGACTTTGCACTCTTTGGCTCCTCCTCCTCCTCATCTTCGGCTTCTGAGGCAACTGCCTCGGCTCAGAAAGGATCCGGAGGAGGAGGCGCAGCGGGACAGGACGACTTTGCAGACTTCCTGTCATTTGGTAACCCCGGGAAGCAGCCGAACGAGAGCAGCAAGGAGAGCGATGGCTTTGCTGACTTTCAATCGTCCAAATTCCAAGAGAAGAGCTTGGTTGACAAGATGGCTGCCTTCAAACAGACCAAGGAAGACTCTGCTTCGGTTAAGTCTTTGGACCTGCCCTCGATCGGAGGCAGCAGCGTGGGAAAAGACGACTCTGAGGACGCGCTCTCTGTGCAGCTGGACATGAAATTGTCAGACGTGGCTGGAGAGTTAAAGCATGGCGCATCTGACAGTTCACTGGACCTCCCAGGCCTGAACCATCAGCCCCCTGCCACAGGTGAGGAATTAGTACGCTTGCTGTGGTGAGACGTACACATACCAATACACACCCCACGCTCCGGTCAGGCCTTTTCACCGCCTTTATACAGTCAGATCTCCAGCAGTATAGAGATGAGTAGTTTTTAGATTTGAGTGGCTAAATGTTTCTGACTTCTCGAAAGCTCGGCACATACCATTCTATTATTTCATTTATCACTTTTTATTTATTTGGTGTTTGTTTACATAATCAATTCATATTATTTTTAACAATTTGCATAATCAAGCTTCTATTTGAAGATTATCAGTATTAGTGATTGGCAGTGTTTATTAATTTTTTTCCCCAGATGTAGATTAAGCTTAATGTTAGGCTGAAGTGACAGTGGAGACAGTGGAAGATAAAATTCTAGGCATAAACTCAATATCCTTCAAAATCATTGAGTACAATGAATCAGGTGACTGGCCCAGCTTTACTCAATGTCACAACCCACTGTTTTCCCCCAAGCCTATAATGTTTGCTCTTCTATAAATGATGGTCAGTGACCTCTTATTAAAAAAAAACAACAAAAAAGACCTGTAGATGTAATACTGCTAGACCGAAATACAAATATGCTATTAGTCACGTATCTATAGGATTTTTCCATTTTATTTATTTATTTTTTAACAAAATTGTGGAATTCAGTTCATGGTATGTTAGGTTAAGTTTATTACTTGGGTTGAAATGCCACACAGTATTTTTCACCTCCCTGCCCTCATAAGTTGGGGATGGTTAGTTCTTAGTATTGTATAGATTATTCCTACGTGGTAAGATGGTCAGATGGTTTTTCAGTGTTAACCACAAAAGAACACATAAGAGCCAAATACAGTTTCAGTTCATTTAACCCACATGAAATAGCCCACAGTACACTACTCATTATCACACTATGCACTATGGAGATCAGGATCTGAGTGTTCACACTTTTTTTTTTTTGTACAAAACAACACACACTAATCATTATCCTGAGTCTCATAAGACATTTCAGATTGACATTTCTCTTTCCTCCATTTGCTAGTGAAAGAGTTCAGGATATTGTATGAAAATTATTATTTTTTGTTCTTTATTAGTAGTTATCCCAGTCTCACAGAACCGTGATCCCACTACCTTCTTCATCACAAAAACACGTCCTTGTGTTTTATAACAGGATTTCCGAGTTACGGCAGAATATTTGTAATTTTTTCTTAATGGGTCACATGATCACTTCCAAGTGGTGATGCGCAACAGTACAAAATTCTTTTTCAAGATCATTTTTAACCCTAAAATAAAATGTATATATATCTCTTTTTTTTTTAATGCTGCTGACAATTATATCAAGTTAAACTACAAAAACAGTAATACACAATCCTTATTTAATACCAAATATGATTAAACACTAAACCAGTCCTGAGGTTGGTGTAATTGTATTTCTACACTTTTCAAAAGCTTAATTGTAGCCACTCAACTATACAGTGAACCAGGCCTGAAACCTAATCACTGTTCATCCACAGTGGGCATCGTCACCTGAATTCAAATAATAGGACTCCTCTCAACTCTCTATCACTCTATCAATCATCATTCATTTCCACAACATCTTACCCACCTTGTCTAGTTTTTATGCAGCGTTACATCGTTTTAATTAACCCATAAGTCAACCACAATATCAGCCCAATATCAGAAGACACTGGAGATAGAGTACAGATGCAGGTTTTTGGAAGTCTGCTGGATAGGATTGAAAGGTAAATCGATTGAATTCTCTAATTGCCTTATTGTCACAGCCTGCTTGTGTTCAATTCCTTATTTTATCACTACACTAGGCTCCATAAGAGGAGTCGTATCAATTCAGTGCTTGGAAATCAGAGCTTTTGTACATCATTGAACTCGACAGTGTTGTATGAAATTTGGTTATATGCCTTGTTATTTCTTTATTATTTATTTTTAATAAACTAAGCATTTGTTTTCCTGATGCAGACGTCTGGTTAACAAGCAATTCCAGAGCTCAGGCATAACCATTTTAGACTTATATAATACGAGTGGCCCATGTTTAGTCGCTTTTCATTAAAGCAAGTGACACAGAATAAGGCTGCTGCTTCTAGATCCTGGGATTTAAACTCATTAACTTCTGGTCACTTCTCAACTACTGCCCAGTATTGACTTTTCCAGCACTTTGCTCTAAGCTCTGGATATCTTGCTAACCTTTAAAGAGACAGTATCTCTTTTCCCGGAATGTCTGTTTCAAGCCCTCCAAAACATGCTTCTTCAGTTTGTATGTGACATTATCTGGGTTTTGTGCAGTGTAACAGAGCCTGCAGTGGCTCGGACAGGGCACACACTTCTCATCTTATCTCGCTTTTTTTTTCTCTCCATGATTTGTGCCTGCCTTTGCAATTTGTGAAATTGACAAGAAAGCAGTAAGAATTTTTGCCAGGTATTTAGAAATGCCTATGGAAATTGGTACCGATTATAGACAAGTAAATGTACACATGTTCAATTAACAGTGTATTTTTATTACAGGAATATATATATATATATACTTTATTTATTTTTTAAAATAGATAGACTCGATTGATACGACTGTGTTTGTATTTGTCAGATTGCTTACGATCACTATTTCTGCACAGTGTTTTATATGCTGATGTGATGTTAGTTTTTACCGCGTTATGCCGAGGACGAGTGTTTTAATTTGTTTATTTTGCTTTTTTGGACCACGTGGTGGTGTTCCTGCTAAGAGCATGTGCACAGGAGCTCAGAACATACAGGCGGTCGAGAGAAAAAGGATACTGTCTCTGTTATCTTAGTCCTGCACCTGTCTCTGAAACTAACTAATGCTCTGATAGGTTAGTCTTCTTTGTTTACCTTTAAACCTTTGAGGACCTGGAAGGGAGAGCATTCTCACCACTGTACAGCACAACGTTACAGTCTGGTGCTTTGTTTTGGCTAAAAAGCAACTCAATCTGAAGTCATGAGAGCGCAAGTCGATGTTTCAATGAATGCACTGCAGACTTGCATCAGGATTCCTGGATGTTCTCGCGAGGACGATTTAAATGCCGCTTTCAGCTCCTCAAAGGGCGAATAACTGCAAATTACTTGTACTTTTGATTCATCTTTTATCTTTGCTTAGTAAATGTTCTGTATGAATCTCTCTTGCTTTCTCCTTTTTCAGCACAACTAGAATGTGTCTTTGACCTATGATAACATTTTAGGCTGTGAATGTGCCTTCTCAGTTCTGGTTTTGGGATACTCTCTCTCTATTTTAACATTCTTGCTTTTTTTTTTCTTGCAATTTTACCCAACTCTGCATGCCTTTGTATGACAGAAAAAAGAAAAAAAAAACCTTTTAAGTGTTTGGCAAAACTCTTGTAACCACAGATCTTTTTGTGACCTATCTTTCTCTCTGCCAGTGTTGTCGTAATAAATATGAATGCTGATGTAGCGGAAATGTGCGTGCCGTTCTTACTTCTTCCCTTTCCTTCTTTCTTCCTCTTGCTACCCCAATGTAGAATTAGCCAATGCACGAAACAAGCACACTGCACAAGCTCCTTGTCAATTTCACAAATGGTATACGCAAGCCGTCATGTCAAGCCTAACTGGATGCAGAGCATGTTTTGGTTGTTTCTTTAGAAACAAAAATGTGGCAAAATCGATGAAACAAGCGAAACCAGTATTTATGTTTGTAATACAGTGAGACTGATTATAATTATACCAAAAGAAAATGATTAGGAAAATGAATGTGTTTTTGAAGTAAGCATGGAAATGTAAAAGGGGGAGGTGGCAGCTTTTGTGGTTAAGGCATTAGACTTTGGATCTGAAGGTTGTGAGTTTAAATACCAGCCACACCAAGCTGCCACTCCTGGGCCCCTGAGCAAGGCCCTTAACCCTATAACTGCTCAGTTGTAAAATTTAGATAAATGTCAGTCACTCTGGATAAGAGCGTCTGCTAAATGCCCTAAATGTAAAAGTGAACTGAAAGACTAATCACATCAAGTTACCTGAAAATCTATTTAACAGTATAATCAAAAATCTTAAATGAACAAATACTTAACACGAATACGTCTTACATAAACTAGCCATTAAAGACACATGGAAGTGTAACGAGAGTATTTGAATTTATTTACCAAGTTATTTTAATAACACATGAAATTCTTCAACACATTAATACTGTCACAACAGTAAAGTTTGGTAACTGTAGTCATTCCACAGGTCTTTTTTCAATTCTGATTGGTGGAAAAAATGATACATTTTCTGTAAAAAAACAAAAAACAAAACATGCAGCTCAGACAGTAGAACCAGCTGCAAGACCAACTATCAGTTTATGTTTAATATGCTTCTTCTGTTAGGTTAGAATAGCCTTTATTTGTCACATATACATTACAGCACAGTGAAATTTGTTCTTTGCGTATCCCAGCTTGCTCAGAAGCTGGGGTCAGAGCGCAGGGTCGGCCATGATACGGTGCCCCTGGAGCACAGACGGTTAAGTGCCTTGCTCAAGGGCCCAAGAGTGGCAGCTTGGCGATACCTGGACTTGAACCCCCGGCCTTCCTATCAGTAACCCAGCACCTTAACCACTGAGCTACCACTCTGCCTAGGTTATAGTGACTTGTAGTGTGGCAGATGTTCCACATCTTCTCAGCCTGATTAAACTGAATTAACTGCTTTAAAGGGTGTACCGTAATTTCCGGACTATTAAGCGCACCTAAATATAAGCCGCACACACAAAAAATGTTTTACATTTTGAACACAATGTGTACACAGCTTGTATCTAAACAGTAGCCTACCAAGAAAGTCATCGTTCACTGTCTTCCTCCTTCCTTTCACAACTATTTCTCTCTGGAGTTTTTTTTTTCTTCATCGCCGTGCGTTTAAAAATCACAATCGGTGAAGTTTTTCTCCCGATGCCGTGCAGCTCAGAACACAGGTGAAGTGCGTTTTTTCTTGCCCATTTGTTTTCAGCGTGACGAATGATTCGCATTTCCAGTTGACAGCCCGAGTGAGCGGCAGGTCAAACGTCAGAGGAACCTCATCCATATTTATGATGTGGTGCGGCCCGATTCAGTCGGACTAACTAAAATTAGACCGATGAAATTGCCGAACGGGTTAAGGTGAACCAATGAAACTCTTTATAATATAAAGTAAAAGTAAAACTGTTGACCATGAAAACTAGTTTGTTGCATATGAGCTGAAGGAACATATATTTGGGGCTCAAAATCTGTAAAAGGCGTTTACAGTGTACCGTACAGTGCCTGTTCTGCAGTCTCCGATGTCAGCACTTTGCTGTTCCATGATTTTTCTGCGCTTTTTATTTGATTTATTCCTTGCATATTTTTACATTTATTATTAAATAAAAATAATAATAAGCCAGCCTACTGGCTGAAATGTCCATACAGCAAACATGGCGTAAATTATCGAGTGTGTGGCCTCTATTCATTAGAAACATGTCATATAAAAAAATAAAATAAAAAATTGACATTTTAACATGACCACGGGATTCCCTCAACCTCTATCAACCACGCACCTCCATCTCCAAATGATTTTTAATATTTGGAAAACACAAAGCAATTAAACTATTGCACACAAAATGAGAAAAAGAAACATCACAGTCTTATTTATTATCTGTAGCAAAAAAAACAATCATTTTCCATGTGCAGGTTGTAAGAAATGTTAAAATTGACAGGAATCTTCAAAAAAAATGTACTTAAAAAAATTGTCATTTCTTAGACACAACCAGATGACGACTTTTAAGCATATTGGAGAGACTTGTACCCGAATCCTGAAACACACAACGCTGTGTGAACTAGGGGTTTACTTTACTGAGCAGTTTATTAGACACACCTTGTTAACTGCTCGTGTAGGTGTGTTGTTAGTGCACCTTGTGTACCTGCGTTTGCACTTCATGCGCATTGTTGACTACAGCGGCAGGGGACAGGGGCAGAATAGAAGTAGAAGAGACTGACAGTTTCATACAATCAGTAACTGCAGACCTTATAAAGACCAACACCTTCTGTATATGGTACATGGTGGAGTGTAACCCAAGGATTTCTGATCGGATTTCATTTTGAATCAAACATGCAGGTCCAGGCTGTATAAACAGTAGGGGTCACACAGGTAAGGTTGTATTCACACTCCACAGGTACATGCATATAGGCTTTATATATAGATTCAATTCTGAAAAAAATTTTCCTGTTAAATTCAAGAATGCAAATTAGTGAAATATTCATTAAATTCAGCTCAGTAAGATACCAACATACATTGTTTAATTAAAAAGCACTGGACAGGTTTAATTTGAGGTTGAATTATATACTTACCTTCCATATACAATGTGATCACGGCCGATGTACAGTAGAATAAAACAAATGAGTTTAATTATTAATATTTCAGATTATAGAAGGTCAATATGTCCATTTTAAGTTGTTTAGAATTAATAGATCATGACCAAGACCAACTGATCCGGCAAATCGTATCAGTAAAATTTCCTGATGTGTGCTTTTTGTTTCGCCGTATGTTCTGCAGCCACACAGATTTCTGTTCTTTTTCAGAGGTTGACGATCTCAAGTTCGATCCGTTCGGGAACTCTGGCATTAGCGGCTCGACCGTCTGCGATTGGTCCGACAAAGATGATGCCCCGTGC
This sequence comes from Silurus meridionalis, assembly GCF_014805685.1. Taxonomy (NCBI): domain Eukaryota; kingdom Metazoa; phylum Chordata; class Actinopteri; order Siluriformes; family Siluridae; genus Silurus; species Silurus meridionalis. The sequence goes on along the minus strand of NC_060895.1, from coordinate 5,828,548 downwards.
GCTCAGGGCACCAAAGCCCAGGCATTTCCTGTATCTGGACTGCCCTCTTTAGCTGTGCTTCACAGGAAGGAGACATCGTTTGGAAGCTCGGAGAACGTCACACACACCACTCTTGAAAAAGTCACCACGTTCCCTATCGAAGACACCGGGTTTGCTGACTTTGCGGATTTCAGTTCTGCTCCGCACGCACCTAGAGAGGAGGAAGATGATGATTTTGGTGACTTCGCCAGCACTGTTTCAGAAAAATCTGATGCAGCCGATACAGGTCTTGAGGCCACGCATCCTGAGGTGCTGGATGACTTCACTGCTTTCCAGGCTGACAAGCCCAAGTTTGGTAAATCGGACTTCCTCAAAGCTAGTGCTCAGCCAAAAGCCAAATCCAGTGAGGAGATGATCAAGAATGAGCTTGCTACATTTGATTTGTCTGTGCAAGGTGAGTGAACTTATACTGGGGGTGTGGGGAGTGGGGTTTGGGGGAGTTAATTCAGATTGTGAAAGTGAAAGATATTGTTTTATTTGCTTGCTGAAAACAATGTAATGTATGATTATATAAGTGTAGTGTGAAAAAATGTAGAGAATTGCAGAAAAAATGTAATGTATGACTAATATGATTATATAAGCGTAGGACGATGGCCAGTATTTGAATATAAGCTGATCTAAGGATTTTTAGGACGTTAAAATTGCCTGGTCTTGGCTGCAGAAGACACAAAGCCTTTCCCTCTGTGCTATAACGGGCCTTATAAAGCCGGGACAGAGAAGACACACAGATGCAGTCAGTGGCTTTATTGGCTATTTAAGTTAACAATAGATGGCAGTATTGTGATTATAGATCTTGCTAAGTTTGTTAGAGACGGAGGAACACAGCCAGACGAAAGCCAGGAGCAAACATTAACAGCATCTTTGTTCATTTATCTGCTAAAGGTAATAAAAGTTGCTTTCGAAAAGAGTTAATGGGGATGAGTGTGCGTCTGCTGCAGTAGATTATAATGATGTAATGGTCAAACGGAGTCTGTTGTGTACGCATATTACCCTCTGCCCATCTCTTCCCCACTGGAGCTCTGTGTTTGTGTGTATCTGTATGTGTGTCTGTGTACGAGACTGTGTGTCTGTCTGTCTGTCTGTCTGTCTGTCTGTCTGTGTATGAGACTGTGTGCATGTGTGTATGTGTCTGTGTACGAGACTGTGTTTGTGTGTGTGTGTGTGTGTGTGTGTTGTTTCACTGCCTGCACTGCATGTGTCTGTGTGAAATCTGTTGAATAATTTATACCTACACCACTGGCCTGCTGCTTCCCTACATAACTATCATTTATTGCAAATGAGCTATTTGTGCTCGATGTCCTCGTCCTGGATGAATTAAAGAACATTCCAGAGCAGAAAGTTGTAATTAAAGAACAGGATAAACACCAGAATAATAAATGAAAGGTAGAGGAAAACAGCAATTGAAACGACATTAATGAGTCAGGGTTTTTGTGTGTTTTTTTTTCCAGGGTCCCATAAGCGCAGCCACAGTCTGGGTGAGAAAGAGATCTGCTCGACACCTTCTCCTGCTCCTGAGCAGCAGTTCCGCGATCGCGCCAACACATTGAGTGAGAAAGCAGCGCTGCCAGTCATCCGGGACAAGTACAAAGACTTAACAGGAGAAGTGGAGGTCAGAGCTGCTCTTCTCTTTCTGTCTTTCTTTCCACTCATACAGACAAGTTTCCACCTGGAATACTACATTCTCTGTTCTTATGACTACATGCTCTGTTCTAATAATCACCGAAATAAGTTTGAAATTTCTCTCTCTTTCTTTTACAACTGTTCTTTTCCTGTGTGACAATTTAGGAGAGTGAGCGCTATGCGTACGAATGGCAGAGGTGCTTGGAGAGCGCTCTTCAGGTAACACATCACCTGCACCTTTTCAACACACACACAAGTACCTGAGCATCAACTTCAGTAAAAGTGTTGATACTTTACTGCAAATTTTACTCCATTACAAGTTAAATGTCACCAATTTGGATTAGAGAATCTTATTTTAACAGTATTGAGTATTTGACTCATATTGAACGTCGGCTCAAAGATGCACTAGTCTTCAGCACCAAGACACAAGACAACCAAAATCAACACAGCAGCCTCTTCAACATGCCAGAATTACACAAAGATCAAACAAGTCAGTCAAAAAAAAAAAAATGGTAAAGCAATCTTTCAAAAAGGTATCTTCAGTTAACAAATAAAATTCAATATGTCACAAAGTAAAATAATTATTAGTATTCAATGGACAATTATATCATAATAATATAATATTTAAAAAAAAATCAGCTAATTGTAACAGTCTTGTTAATTAAAATAGTAATGGAGTGAAAAGTTACATTAAATCACAAATATAGTTGAGTAGAAAGTAAAAGTTGCTACTACTGACAAAAAAAAGTTGCTTTTAGTGAATATCTTTATAACTCAGTAAAACTAGAAAGTAACCAAATAAATGACTTAAATACAGTAATAAAGAACATTTAATCAAATACTTTACACCACTGCACTTGACAAAAACTGAGCCAGGCTTTGTAAACTTCAGACTTGTGCTGCTCTGGTTCATTTGTTTTCTTTTAACAGCATGATGTATTAGTTACAGCTACCTTTTATTATAGTCATTATTTAGACTTTGTGCTCTAATACCAGCCTGTGAAAAACCTAGCAAATTTAAAGAAATTTCATTTTATTGTACACACATATACACACACACCTCACAAAAGTAAGTACACCCCTCACATTTCACCAACCATTTTATTATATCTTCTCAAGAGACAATACTATAGAAATGAAATGTGGAGATATTTTAGAGTAGTCAATGTGCAGCTTGTACAGCAGTACAGATTTACTGTCCTCTGTAAACAACTTAACATACAGTCATTAATGTTAAAACAGCTGGCAACCAAAGTGAGTGCATCCTAAGTGAACATGTCAATATTGTTGGATGCAATCAATATTCTGAATCATTGAACGATTGGAAAGATCATTAAAAAAACTTCTCATAACTATAACTGTTTTACATTTATGGTGTAAATATCTCTTTTCCTGATATAAAGCATGAAAGCATAATTAATCTGTGAATTATAAGAAAAAAATTAGTGGAAAAACTTGAGTCTTGACCTCAACTTTACCTACACCAATTTATATTCATACAATTAAACTAAGCTGTGATTTGAATTCTGTTGTATGGATCTGTGTCAGGATAAAACCCAGATACAGTAAAACCCTGTTGTACGAGCAACTGATAGTATGAGCAAATGGAGATACGAGCGACCCTGATCGCAAAATGTTACCCTGTTTCACGAGCAAATTTCGAAGGCATGAGCAAACCCACGCTGCCGGTTCACCGTTTTCGGTTGAGGGAAGCATCAGTCGCTTAGTTGATGACGTATCACTCGGTCGCTCTCGTTGTTCAATGCAGCAAAAACATAACTTTTTTAGTTTTAAATTTTTATTTCACTAGAAATCTTGAAAAATGTCCCAAGAAAATCAGTGATGGTGCTGTGAAAACGAAAGTAAATAGAATTACCATGGAAACCATAAAGGTTATGAGCGTATTGCGCGTCTCAAACTCGCAATCAACCACTACCACATGAGAAAGTGTTACATTAGGTTTACATTACGGTAATTTGCGGTGTATTTGTTTGTTAAAACAGGCTACACGTACTTATTAAGTGCAGAAATAAGCGATCGAATGAGATCTCGGAACGGATTAAATCACTTTTACATTCATTTCTATGGGGAAAATCAGTTCAAACGTACGAGCAAATGGACACACGAGCAATTTTCAAGAACGAATTATACTCGTACAACGAGGTTTTACTGTATACGATTCAGTTTATAAGTCCCTCCTTACTTCTCCCTTCTCTCTCTTTTACTCTCTCTTCTCTATACAAATAAAAATGAATGAAAAAATGTAGTTTAAAAGCTTGTCACCTCTTACAACATGCTTGTGTTTGAATGATGACATATTCCTATATTCACACTTAAATCTTTGAGGGAATTCTTTCCAGGAGAGATGAGGGGGCACAAACTTTTTACAGTTTTTTTTAGTGACTTACAAAGATTATGTCCTATTATAATAAAGATATTATATATATCTTCAACAAAAACACAGTAAGATTTCACCAATACAATGATAATAAAGCCTGCAAAGTAATG
>NC_060895.1:5799381-5819381 GCF_014805685.1 Silurus meridionalis | reverse complement strand
GGCAAATGGTCACATGCCCAATACAGTAAAGCTGCACATTTTAGAGTGGCCTTTTATTGTGGCCAGCTTGAGGCACACCTGTGCAATAATCATGCTGTCTAATCAGCATCTTGATATGCCTCACCTGTGAGGTGGATGGATTATCTCAGCAAAGGAGAAGTGCTCACTAACACAGATTTAAACAGAGTTGTAGGCTTTTTGTGTACATAGAAAAAGTCTTAGATCTTTGAGTTCAGCTCATAAAAAATGGGGCAAAAACAAGTATTGCATTTATCATTTTGCATTTATTTTATATATATATATATATATATATATATATATATATATATATATATAGTGAGGAAAATAAGTATTTCAACACCCTGCTATTTTGCAAGTTCTCCCACTTAGAAATCATGTCCACTGTGAGAGACATAATCTAAAAAAAAAAAATCCAGAAATCACAATGTATGATTTTTTAACTATTTATTTGTATGATACAGCAGCAAATAAGTATTTGAACACCTGTCTATCAGCTAGAATTCTGACCCTCAAAGACCTGTTAGTCTGCCTTTAAAATGTCCACCTCCACTACATTTATTATCATAAATTAGATGCACCTGTTTGAGGTCGTTAGCTGCATAAAGACACCTGTCCACCCCATACAATCAGTAAGAATCCAACTACTAACATGGCCATGACTGTCACTCTCCCTCAGACTGGGGCTCCATGCAGGATCTCACCTCGTGGGGTCTCAATGATCCTAAGGAAGGTGAGAAATCAGCCCAGAACTACACGGGAGGAGCTGGTCAATGACCTGAAAAGAGCTGGGACCACCGTTTCCAAGGTTACTGTTGGTAATACACTAAGACGTCATGGTTTGAAATCATGCATGGCACGGAAGGTTCCCCTGCTTAAACCAGCACATGTCCAGGCACGTCTTAAGTTTGCCAATGACCATTTGGATGATCCAGAGGAGTCATGGGAGAAAGTCATTTGGTCAGATTAGACCAAAATAGAACTTTTGGGTCATAATTCCCTAAACGTGTTTGGAGGAAGAAGAATGATGAGTACCATCCCAAGAACACCATCCCTACTGTGAAGCATGGGGGTGGTAGCATCATGCTTTGGGGATGTTTTTCTGCACGTGAGACAGGGCGACTGCACTGTATTAAGGAGAGGATGACCGGGGCCATGTACTGCGAGATTTTGGGGAACAACCTCCTTCCCTCAGAGCATTGAAGATGGGTCGAGGCTGGGTCTTCCAACATGACAATGACCAAGCACACAGCCAGGATAACCAAGGAGTGGCTCTGTAAGAAGCATATCAAGGTTCTGGCATGGCCTAGCCAGTCTCCAGACCTAAACCCAATAGAGAATCTTTGGAGGGAGCTCAAACTCCGTGTTTCTCAGCGACAGACCAGAAACCTGACTGATCTAGAGAAGATCTGTGTGGAGGAGTGGGCCAAAATCCCTCCTGCAGTGTGTAAAAACCTGGTGAAAAACTACAGGAAACGTTTGACCTCTGTAATTGCAAACAAAGGCTACTGTACCAAATATTAACATTGACTTTCTCAGGTGTTCAAATACTTATTTGCAGCTGTATTACACATATAGAAATTTAAAAAATCATATATTGTGATTTCTGGATTTTTTTTTTTTAGATTATGTCTCTCACAGTGGACATGCACCTACGATGACAATTTCAGACCCCTCCATGATTTCTAAGTGGGAGAACTTGCAAAATAGCAGGGTGTTCAAATACTTATTTTCCTCACTGTATACTATACATACTATTGTACAATGATATGGTATGGTTATAACTAGTTTATTTTTTAATTGAAAAGTAGCAAAAGTACAATACATTGTAGTGTTATTACAATCACAACTTGGTATTAAATTGAGAGTGTGTGTGTGTGTGTGTGTCTGTGTGTGTGTGTGTGTGTGTGTGTGTGTGTGTGTGTGTGTGTGTGTGTTTGTGTGTTTGATAGGAGTGGTGGAGGTGTATCGTGTGGCCAGGCGAGTGGAGCTGGGCATCAAGGCCACGGCTGTGTGCTCGGAGAAACTGCAGGAGCTGCTGAAGGATATAAGCCGTGTGTGGAACAACCTCATGGGCTTCATGTCTCTGGCCAACGTCTCAGTAAGTAATTCCACCATCAGAATGAAGCACTTCATGCTCCCTGTAGCTTTTTGACACAAATCTCATTTTTTCGTCAGACACTTTTTTTTGTTGTCTTCAGCGAGTTCTTCTGTGCTCTGAGGTGGTGTGAGGCAGATTGCTGGTCAGTGCTGCATAGAGAAAGAACAGAAAGTGGAGAGATAGGTTTGTGCTCAGGCTGAGGTCCACCTCAGGGAGAATATTGCTTTTAAAATGGCAGATGATAATATTAGAGGTGTCTGTGGAAGCGAGTGAGCTCTGGGCAAGAATGAGTGGGAGTTAGAAGAAGTATGTGAATTCTTCTTAATTTTTTTATGCACCCCAAAAGCACCTTGTCTAGTCAGAGGCTTTTTGCTCTTTTTTTGTGGAGGTGTATTGATCAGCAGGCAGAAAGAGCTGCTATAATTCCTCTGCCTACTGAGGCTTAGAAAACTCTTATGGAGCATAGGCATTCATTCTGTGTATGCGTGTCTGTATGTGTGTTTCCAGCCTGATGAAAGCTCTCTGGACTTCTCCTCCTGTATCCTGAGGCCAGGCATCAAGAATGCAAAGGAGTTGGCCTGCGGAGTGTGTCTGCTCAATGTTGATTCACGCAGCAAGGTCTGTATTGCATCTGTATACACATTCCTACCAAGCATGATATATTCATGCACTGCTGTTTTGATTCCTGTTACCTTCAACATGATGTTCCTGAAAGCAAAACAGCAACATTCTCTCAACCAAGCTTTACACAACCATGATCACAAAGGTCTCAGACTGACTTCTGATTTGCATTTGGTTCTTTTGTAGAAGAAGGAGGAGAACACATTCGGACGTCTGTTTAAAAAAGTATGACACCCTGATCTATCTAATGGTGCTTTGGGAAGTTGGTGCTTTTAGTCTGTGGTGCCAAAATGATTCCAGTCTATTGCAGTCAGATGGAAAGTCTGTAACATGAAAGCTACATATTGCTGGGTGTACACTCTCTTAGCTCTGGCAGTTTATTCTCAGTACACAGTTTTTTTGAGGATCAGTCAGGCTGCTGTTTTATTATGCATGCTTCTGTAAAAAAATCTACAGAGTCAGATGATAGAGACAAGTCATTTTGGCACCACAGTTTGGTAGCAGGTGATGTTTCCGAAAAGGAGCAGTTAGTTTAAATGGTGGTGGCACAGTGATAGTATACTCACAGCATTGCCCTCTCACAGCTTCAGGGTCCCTGATTTAATCCTGAGCTCAACGTTCGTATATGTTGAGTTTTAAAGAATCTTCTCATATCAATGTTGGTTTCTTCCAGGTTCTCTGTTTTCTTCCCATCTCCTGAAAACTTTGCATTGGCAAATCCAAATTCCAGGTTCACGCTTAGTTTTTCTGCGATCAACTCCTGTTACACGATAAAAACCATCAGGATGAGTAAATGTTACTTTTTCAAGTAATACATTAGGCTAGAACAGCTGCACAGGGAAACAGCTGATGGCCACTCGATCATGAGCATCGTCATCAGGAAGTTAAGTCTTAAATATTTAAAAATTTTAAAAGCTAAAATATGTTTATATATATATATATATATATATACAGTGGAACCCACTTATCTCGACCTCGGTTATCTCGACAACCCTATTAAGTCGACATTTTTGAAGAGAACCGCCAAATTCTCGCTTTGTCTTAGCAATTTTTATCGGTTATGTCGACTTTTTTTATGTCGCCGAACCCTAATATCCTGAGCACAAGGGGGAAAAATTTGCCATTTAACATCAGGTTTCTCAATCGGCACTGTGCAGCCGCAGAAGAACTCGTGAAAGTGTCGGAAAAATCAAGCCTTACAGATGCTACAGGTGTTGTATTGTATACTGGTGAATCTCTGCTGTTAGTTAGTGCACATATGCATTTTGTTGTGAAATGTTATGCGATGAACGGGAGGCGAAAGCCACGCTTGGTAGGAGCAGCAAAAGCATAGAATGAACACCGGCAGGATCGGGGGGAATCCGCTATGCGCTTTGGGAAGAAAAGAGCAGCCGTTGAGAAGACACATACCGGGATACGCATGCGCGATAACAACGACCGCCGTGAACCAACATATACCAACAATAACGGACAGTGAGAGTGTGGAAGTTTAAATAGGAATAGATGATGATGATAAACGAGCACCATATGTGCGCGATTGAAGCCGGGAGCTTCAGAGAAAGGGGGCGTGGCAGGTGGATTCCTGACAGTTAACAAACATGTATGTACATTTTTATAGCATACCTTCATCAAACAAATCGCGCAACGCTGTTGTGTAAAAACCTCCAAAAACACGTGCATGCACATTCTCATTTATTAACGCACATCATGTACATAAAGAAATTTCAAGCACGTTAATATATTGCCGGCATATTGATTTTCGTTTATCTCGATCATCGGTTACCTCGATGCTTTTTGGCGACCCCATAGGACATCGACATAACCGGGTTCCACTGTATATATATATATATATATATATATATATATATATATATATATATATATACATATATATATATATATATATATATATATATATATATATATATATATATATATATATATATATATATATATATATAGATCAAAAAGTATGTAACAGCTTGTAACAATAATGTACTGATTGGCAAGTTGTTATGGTGGTTCCTCTGCTTCATATTAGGTTGCATCACACCATCCCATTGTTCATTACTTTCCCAAAGCATCAGTCATGTTTTATTCCTTAGTTCTCAAGTCTAGTCAATAAATAACCACAGATTTGGTTCTCTATATGAATGAAAATTGGTATTAGGTTTCCATAATAGTTTAATCGTTTCACACTTTTATTGCGGTGTTCATTGATCGTTTCTTTTAGAGCTAGACCAATACGATAGCTTGGCTGGATTGTTCTTGTAGTTTTTAAAATAGATACTGTATAAAAAATGTTTAAACTTAAAATGTTAATTAAAATAACACATATTGTGAAAATTCATTCAAACTGAAACAAAAAGTAGCCAAATAAATAAAAACAGTTAAATCCAAAATGAATAAAAAAAAACAGCATGTGCCATCAGTGACTGCTCTCTAGAGTCTCTGGCCACTCCAGCAAAAGATACAACCTGGAAAAACTATCTGAAGGATTGTTTGCCGATAGCCAATAGTTTAATCAATCGACCAAATAAATCTCAATCAAAACTGGTGATTCTGTCAAACTCTAGTTTCTTTACTGCATGTTTAACACATTGATTTGCAAGTCTTCACATAGACTCGTGTGCAACTAATCAAATCACAATGAGAAACAATTCGCTTAATGAGCAAGTTGCCTATACCTGTGAGGTGTTTAGCGCTGTAGCACTCAAACACTTGGGGCTCATTGGTGATAAGCTTCCTCTTCATTTAGATACTTTCTTCAGGTTTCTTTGGTTCAGATATCCATAACAATGTTTATGCTAATTCCAGGCACTTGTAAAAGACCCAGGCACCAAGTTAATGGTAACTATTTCCTTTTTTCCCTTAATTTGTCTGAAAGCTTTGACAGGCTGTTATCAGAAATGTTCTCCTCAGGACTGTACCATGGTCTTTACAGCTATTCACATGTAGGTCTTAACTGTTTGAAGCTGGAATCTGATTGCAATTAACCTTTGAGCCCGTCTCTCTCCCAATCGGTTGACCTTTTCACTATCTGTGCACCTCTTACCTTGTCTTTAAGTTCCTGCAGTATGTCTGCATGAAATTAGCCTTTTTAGTTTTGGAATTGTTCATTGAACAGTGGAGTGAGTGTATCATCAAATGTTCCTTATAGCTTAAAAATCACAGCTTTGTAGTCCTGTTATTACTTTAGTGTTTAATAAGAATAAAGTAATTACAAAAAATACTATACCATAGTATTACCATACGGACAGATGTGCATAACTTAATATAAATATAAATCATATTAAAAAACATTGTTCCATTCATAATACAATGTTTTCATAGTCATCACTATTGAAATCAAGACTTACTTACTTATTAGTCTAATAAATAATTAGACTATGTTCTGTCTACTACGATTTTAGTGGATTTACCAGTAGTGATAGCTAGGTTGGATCATACTTGCTGATAACCGATTAACCAACCATTTTTAAAACGGTTAAACGAGATATAAAAAAATGCATCCATGTAAAATATTACTAAAGTTTATTTAAAGAACAAATACTTAAAATTTTTATTATTGGAATTGTGGTAAGTGAAATAATAATGAATATATTAATTAATAAATGATAACTAATTAATGAAATATTTATGCACCTCGCAGCCTCGTATGTAAAAACAAGCAATCAACTCTCGGTGCCTCAACCTCTAATAATACTGTAACTAAGGGAAATTTCAGTTTGAATGCCAATATGTATCATCATATACTTATACATATATACTTATACATATCATATCAATTTTCAAAATATGTCTCTAGCACTGTTCAGGGGGATGTTCCAAATGTGAGGGCCATGTTTTGGGGACCCCTGATCTACAGCTATGCAGTTAAGGTGAACCAGTGCCCACTGTAGCCTCAGATTCCTGTTCTTGGCCCACAGGAGTAGAAGCTGCTGTCGTAGCCTATTCACCTGCGAAGTTCTAAACGTGCATTTTGAGATGCTTTTCTGTTCACCATGGTGGTAAACAGTGCTTAAATTTTTGAAGTTTTTTCTCCTCTGAATTCTCTCATGAACAAGGCATTTGTGCCTACAGAACAGCTGCTTACTGGGTTTATTTGCCAACTATATAGTCAACTCTAGATACTACATGAAAATCCCAGAAGATTTTAAAACCAGCTTATCTGGTATCAATAACCAGTTACAGTCAGAATCACTTTTCTAACATTTTTTTCCATTCTGTTTGATGTTAAAATTAACTAAAGCTCTTGACTCTTTTGGATTGCACTGTTGATTGGATAATCACATTAATTAGCAGAGGTACAGATCAGGTGTTCCTATTCCTAAACTGGGTGAGTGTATGTGTATATGTCTGTATTACAGCCTCTCTGTGTGGGAGAATGAGTCACTATACATGAGTCATGAATATTTCACCAGAAATGCAACCCCTTGAACACACACACACACACACACACACACACACACACACACACACACACACACACACACACACACACAGCAGCTTTAGCGTTCATGAAGATAATAAATTGGCTTTTTAAATGAACTTTATAGCATGTTCATGTTTTACTTCCATATATAGTTAATGTGAGTGGGGAAAAAAAAGTAAAGGTCTCCTTGGAAGGTACATGGGAGTCATAAATACACAGTCACATTGTTAAGTCCAATTAATGACGCACAATACAGGATTTTATATATATATATATATATATATATATATATATATATATATATATATATATATATATATAAAATAATTCCCGAACCAAACTAAACTGTGTGTGTCTCAAAAGCAGTGGTGGACGAAGTACACAAACCATGTAGTTGAGTCACAGTAGAGATACACAGATATTAAATAATAAATAAAAAATGCTACCTTTTAAACTTTCACTTGAGAAAAATTACAAAAGTATTTTCCTTTAAATGCACTTAACTGTCCAATGTACTATAATTTATGATGGCTATAATGTCTTTATTTTCATTTTGATGAGTCTTTTGCTTATTCAACTCAGTTTATGTGAAAAGACTCTGATGTGACTCTCAGCACACTGATCTATTAATAGAATGTTATTAATGAGCCAAACACTGATTGATATCTAATAAAATTATCATGATCCCAGATCCTTCTTTTAAACTACTTCAAATAATCATGCAAATAAGGCCACAGGTGTTGTGGCAAATTATTCAGGAGATTCTTCCATCATTTATTCCTCTCTAAATGTTCTGCTTGCTGTTGAACTGACACTAAACTGTATGTTGGTGGTAAGTAGATACCACTAAGCGTCAATCAGAACAAGTTTAATAAAAGAGCGCGCGCTCAACCCTGATTGGTGACTCTGACCAGTTACATTTTTATCCGCTTATAAATAACAAGGAACGACTGATTTCACTAAATGTAGTTTTAAATGTAGTGAAGTTAAAGTAATAGTGTCCCCAAATGGAAATACTCCAGTAAAGTACAGATATGGGGGAAAAACTGTTTAAGTACAGTAATGAATTACATTTACTTTGTTACTTCCACCACTGCTCAATAGTATGTAATATATATTATTATTTCGAGTTTATTCTGACAGGTAAAGGAATTAAGACGCCTTTTGGGAGCGAAGACATACATTTACATCTGATTGTTTTTCCTATTTTTTCCTTCCATGTTGGTTGTTTCCATTGTCTTTTTAATGCGTCCAACCGCAGTGTGAACAGTTTACACTCCGCAGCTGCCTGTGTTGTTTCGACGTACTCGATTCTCGGTTGAACTCTAATTAATATTATCCAGCCTAAACACTTTCTGTTTCTCCTCTCTTCCCTCCTGTCTCTGACAGGCTTTTAACTCCGAGACTGATAACTTCAAACTGACATACGGTGGGCACCAGTACCATGCAAGCTGTGCTAATTTCTGGATTAACTGCGTCGAGCCCAAGCCTCCTGGCCTCATCCTCCCTGACCTGCTGTGATTCCTCTGATCCATATCTCCTGCTGGGGAACAACTGGCGAACAACCTGAAAGTTCTTTAAATGTTCTGGTTTTGCTTTTTCTTAATTTATTGTCGCTCTTTCTTTTTTCTCTCCACGACTTAAAAAAAAAAAAAAAACCTTCTTCAACTTGGCCTGTTGTGGTACTCGGGGTTTGGTGAATGTGTGCTGTTGTAAAGAAACAAGAAAATCGGTTATTTATTGAGCTGCATCTTTAACTTTTCGTCGTTGTGTTTTTGGCTGTGTGTATCGGTCCGATGTTTAACTGCTGTACGAGCTCGACCCCCATTGCTATCCATGATAAGGAAAGTCGATTGTAGATGAACAGAAATGTGACATTTAGTTAATTGCGTAATTTGAAACAACCAGAAGAATCTTTATATTGGCACATGTTCTATAGATCATGATTGTCTTATATTAAATAGAGAAAGGTGTTTTGCTTTCGCTTATCAGGGCTCATTTAACGGCCAGGAGGGATGGAATTGTCTGAGATGTAATTATATTATTTGGGGATGTTTTATAAAACAGAGACAGGACTATTAAAAAGGGTCTTTTACAACGGGGTGATGTTGGATATATATATTTTTTTTTTTGTAACATGAGATGATGCTTCAGAAGGATGTCGTCTTAAAACTCACTTGTTTTTTCTTCATCTTAAATCAAATGCAGCTTATTTACATGAACTACTGAGTGTTAATAACATGGCTGTATACAGTTATAATGTCTGTTACAATGTCTATTAAATGCTGTGTATTGCTTATTTATTATTATTTTTTAAACCAATGTTTATATAACAGGGTATTTATTCATGTGCACTAAAATTATCTCCATAAAATAATGACGTTAAAATGGACCCAATGTAATTGGAGGAAAGAATACAGCCACTGGCAGATGTTTTCATTCTCGATGTAGCTGATCGTAATCACAGACAAGCAGCCGGTGTCCAGATGTTCGCGAATGGCTTCATTGTTATCGATCCATTTCCTGTTAATTTCTGCGCATCTAACCGTTCACGTCGATGGGTAAAGATAATGATGGAATGAGCAAAGCGCACACCATGTTAATGTTAAATTCTCAGTTTTGACTGGTCTGGAGATGTTTTCCACATTCTATTTATGATCGGAATTCTATGGTTTTATGTATCAGGGCATAAAAAATGATCAGGTCCTTATCAGGTCTTAAAATTAGGTTATAAAACCCTAGATGAGCAACAACACATGACAAATTACTCAGACATTGTCATATATTACAAAAATAAATCTAAAATGGAGCAGCCATATCTAGTGAAAAACACCATTATTAGTTCCATAGGAATTTAGTGGCAAAGTCGCAGCCCGGTGCTGCTAATTAAATGCTCCTGATTAAGTCATGATCACAAGTGTATAGACCACTTCTAAAAAAAAAAAAGCAGGTGTGTGCTAATCCCAATGAGGAAAAAACAGCAGTGATATGCAATTGTTGCTGCCCATCAGTCTTGGAAGGGTTATAAGGCCGTTTTCTAATCAATTTAATGTCCATCATTCTACAGTAAGGACGATTATTCACAAGTGTGAAACATTTATAGTTGTCTATCTTTGGCTGTTCCAGCTAATTCACCGAAATGTCAAAATGACATATCATTACACTACAGGCCCCGTTAAGCATGTTAAATATAAATGTTCATGATGGTACCGTTAGAAAAAGACTCAACAGTTATGTTTTGTTTGCAAGGTTTAGCTGAAACCAAACTGAACATATCGGCTGTTGAGCACAGTGGTAAAGGGGTAATGGTTTGGGCTGATTTGTAGCCACAAGCCTTGGGCACCTTGCAGTCATTAAGTTGGCCATGAACTTCTCTGTATACCAACGTATTCGTGTCCCCAATGTGTTGCCCCAAAGTTGTAAGCAAAACATTTTTTTTTTTAATTATTTATGCTGTTGCTTTACAATTTCCCTTCAGGACAATGCTCCTGTGCACCAAGCAACCTACATGAAGACATGGTTTGCCAGGGATGGAGTGAAAGAACCGGAGAGCTCTGACCTCAATCGTAATCACACATTGCACCCAAGAGCAACTTACCTGACATCAGTGTCTGATCTTATTAATGTTCATGCCCCAAAATCTGGTGGAGGTTCAACAAACACATCATATTTGGTCATATAATTTTTGGATCCTTTAAGCATTGTGGGACTGGACAGATTTTGGCTATTCAGGGACAAATAGTGTATGTATACTATAGCGTGTGATAACTAGAACAAAATGTTTTAATAATAATAATAAATGGTACAATTTTTATTACGTGAAGAATTGTTAATGCCAGCTGTGGTTTAAAAGGGGTAGCTTGGGGTCATAACCCATGCCATGCTTTATTAAACAAAAAATATTACTTTTCTTAATCTTCCTAATTTTATCAGCCTGATGTTACCCTTGAAGGAAAATATGTAGAAATTAGCCATCTGTATACGCAGGGCCAGTGCTTGCTACTGTACAGTGCATCACTTTTTCTACATTTTATGTTAAAGCCTTATTACAAAAGGGATTCAATTCATACCGTTTATAAGAATGATGATAGTGGCTTTGTGATCGTGTACGTGTGCTTATGTGATTACAATACGGGTGCAAAGTTTCGAAGAAACAACTCAAATCAGGGTGATGCATGATGTGGAACAGAGCGACGAGGGCTCCTCACAATGGCGGCTCAACCAGCCTTCATATTCTCTGGTGTGAGGGGCATTCAAACACCACCTAGGGACTTCTTTTTTAAGGCTGAACCCATTTCATTGAAATTAGCAGCCAGGACACAGTCATTAAGTCCTAATTGGTTATGACGCCAAAATTCCTTTTTGCCCAGCAGTCCCACTGTCACCAATCTTATCAGAGGCTCGTTGTGCACCATTTTAACTAATGGCAAGGTTCTAAACGAGTTCGTACTGGTTCCAAACAATTATAGAAGCCCCAGTCTCCAACTCCTAGTTCTAAAATTTCCCGTTTCCATGCGCCACCTTGTATTTGATGAATCAGTTATTCTTGCATGTTTTAGGAAACTAGCTTCTGTAATTAGAAAAATAACAAATACACTGTGTATAATGTGCAAAATACGCAAAAGAAAATTAGGTCTTCTTGTAAATTTGCTGGAGTGCCCCAGAAAAACGTCAATTGACTCAAGTCTGCATGTATAAATGTATAATACCTACAAACAGGCATTGCAAAAAAAACGAAACGTGTTTATTTTCTTAACACTTTATTAATTTCAGCATAATTATTCATATTCTCAACTTTTTTATATTATTTTATGACATGACTAGACAGTTGACTTTATGAATACTCTCCCTCATGACTTCTCCAGCCATAATCATATAAATGAGTGTGTATTAAAAAAAAATGCTTAATAGGACAAACAATGAATTATTTGTAAACTAAGAAGAAAACTGCAAAAGTATCAAAAGGATTCAATGATCTGTTCAATTCAATTAGGAAATATACTAAAACACAGCTCCCAAATGTCTTTGACAGCACCATTTTTTTCTGGTTCCCACCTGTTCTTATCCATAATGATGCTTATTTATTTATTATAAAATCATTTAATAAAGCAGACCAGTTCATTTTTATCATTATTATTCTCAGTAGTTTGACTGGTCATTTAAACATGTTTCCTCTAAAATCCAATAACCCAAAAACAAGTAGCCTAGAAAGAATGTTAACTTGGACCTACTGTGTCAGAGGAAAGTTCAGGAATAAAAAGGATATATGGCTTTAATAAACAGCCAACATGTAATTATACACATGTAAATAATAAGGCCAATATTTAATTAGTTTGATTACGTTCATTAAATAAAACCCTGGTTTAAGTGAACCTATTCCAAAATGCTGAGGCTTTTACTTACTTTCCCTAAACAATCCTATTCAGAAATCTACTTAAAAATGCTACCAGTAATCGAGGACAGATTGCTGCCTCAGAGAAAAGATATCAGGACAACTGGAACATCATCATCATATTATTCAGAGCCAATTCAGATACTTTCATCACTTTCTTACAGTGCCTTAAAAGTTGGACTTCGGCTTCCCACCTCAAGATCATCTTCCCAAACTAGAATAGCTCAATGTCTGTTACTGTGGATGTCACCTGGAATCTCAACTTGGTCTTTCTTCCTGCTCTCTCACCACTGGAGGAAAAAAAAAGACAGTGGTGTGTGTCTCAGTGTTCAACACTCAACATTGACGTTTGTCTCGGTGTTTGCGAATTGTCAGCAGCCTGGGCGATTCACTGAGTTCACTGATCAGATTCCTGCTCACCTTCCATTGTTCCTGTATCGGGAAAAAGCCCCACTTCTTTCTTTACAGGCCCCAGTAAGGTGCCAGGTTCCTACGATCACGCTCGTAAACATCGGGAATGACCCCGTATGGCGTCTGAACCATCTTCACGGAGGTCTTGCCGAAGAGTTTGCGCTCGTAGTCAATAAGCTGGCGCCAAAACCCACCGTTGGGCCGAATGACAGGCCGTCGCGCCTTTACCCAGGCATGTGCCTCAGCTAGAGACACGCCGTGGTACTTCATGAGGTAGGCGAGGCAGAGCGAGGCTGAGCGACTTACGCCGGCAGCGCAGTGCACCAGCACGGCACCGTGCTTCCGCCCCACGCTGTGGATCTTGTCTGCTACGCTGTCGAAGTACAGCGCTATAGGCGAGTGTGGTGCATCTGCCAGCGGAACCTTTACATACTCCACATGTGGCCAGTTGAAATTTGGCAGCTCGATGGTGGCATTTACTACGCACGTGATTCCCTTGGAAAGCAGCAGGCCACGATTGGATGCTATGGCACCCCGACTGAGGAATAGCGTAGGGGTGATTTGGGCGATGCCACCGAGCAAACTGCCCTGCTCAGCCAATAGTCTGGGCACAGCCGGACTCGGCATTGTGGAGCTGCGGTGGTGGTGATGATGATGCTGGTTGTGGAAGAAACCTTGGCTGCGGGAGCCCATTTAGGAAGCGATCTGGAACAAGCTCAGGAACTTCAAGTGTAATTGTAGGTGTTCCTCAGAAATCCGCCATCATTTTAAGCAGTAGATCTGAAACAAACCAAGCAACATGCAAATTCGTTTAAAAGTGAAAATAAAAGCCAAGCGATTCCTAATGTGTCTTGAGGAACATATTGTTCTAAAACCAGGGTCCCCAAACACCTTTTGGAACGGCCCTCTGAACAATGCCAGAGTTAAAAAATGTCAACTTTAAATGTTTTACTCATATCATATCTGTATTTGATAATAAAATAAATCATTTTAATAAACTAAATAAACTAATACTTTTAGACAAAATATTAATAGAGGTCGGGGGAACTGATAGTCATTTGCCAGCAAAAATCCATACCGATAGTCATTACTGTGATTATCACGAGAGCGGCCACTAGAAGCGAATCATTGAAACCACGTGCTGTTTGTTTTTACACACGAGATGGCGTGCTGCACGGAGAGCGCTTTATTATATTTACAAATTAGATTTATTAATGAATATATGAATATTTATTTTCTTTAGCACATTTTCATGATTCAGTACTGGGGTTTTTTTTGTAATAAAGTTAAGTACTATTTTACATGGAATGTTTTTTATCCAGTATCCATTTTAAATCGGTTATCGGCAAGTACGATCCAACCTAGCTAGCGGTATCGGTAAAATGTCTAGTCGATCTCTAGACCCTAACCTAATTATTTGTTAGATTCATCCACCAACCATATGCATAAATAAATGTTTTGATTTCAATAGTGATGTATATGAAGAAATGGTAATGCTTTTAATAGGCTTTATATCTCTTGTAAAGTAATGCTCATTTGTGTGTGTGTGTGTGTGTATATATATATATATATATATATATATATATATATATATATATATATATATAAAACAAAATAATAAACCAATCTAGTATATAAAAACATTTAAAATAATAAAATCTCCACAATAATACTGCTAGTCACTCCGGCCCATGTCATTTTCTGTTTCAGACCGACTCTACCCCCAACTAAAGAAAGGAAAAATTATGTGGCCCTCACAGAAAAAACTTAAATCGATCTTAAATTGATCTAAAACAAGTGAATTTTCTTTGAATGTACTTTAAACATGAAAATAAACAAGATATCTGTTCACAGCATAATATCTAACAAACTGTTGATATGCTTCATTCTAAATAATGAAATGACTCAGCTTCTTTCCACCGGCCAGAGACATTAGCATTAGCATGCTTGGGTGGTGATGCAGGGTTAAGATGAACTAATTGCTACTCAATGAGGTGTGCTCAGGGTGCTGTTTACTCATGGACCAGGAGGAGGCTGATGAACAAAAGATCAGAAGGTGATCATGAAATCAGATATTACAGATTACAGCAAGGTGAGTGTTACCACAATGCAAACAAAAGCCAGTGAAAAGTGAGATTTTTTTATCAACATTTCTTTAGTTTCAGCTTAACCAGGGAACCATGAAGTGAGCTTTGGATTGCAACTGATACTGACTGACTAACAAACTATTTTAGACTTAATGGAATTAAACTTTGTTACACAACTGCCCATTTTGATATAGTACACATAGAAGGAACCATACAGAGGGAAATTGTTTCTAAATCACACTCAATCAGATGAAGATAGATTCCCTTTTGAAATAATAGAGAGGAATTTCTAAATTTAAAATGCATACTCTGAATCTATGAATTTCTTTAAAGCTGCTTTTTGGCGAATTTATTTCCGCTGCTCAGCTTGAAACCGTGCATTTCACACCAAGGCCTTCAGTAGTGTCCTCCCTGAGTCAATTCACCGCTTACAACCGTCATTATGACGCCACGGCTATAGATGCCATCAGTATTATACAGAAATACAGTATAACAGAGTGCTGCATCACAGACATGTATCTCCAGTGAGAATAAATGCCATTACTAAAGCGAGAAACCTAATGTACACAATTCAGCAAGTCTCCTTTCACTGCAGCCACAGCTGACATCATCATCTCTAGCAGAAGCATCGAGATGTACCCGAACCCTCATAAAATGACCCCTGGTTTTCTCTGCATTTGTTCCATAGGTTACACTTTTCTTGGGAATTAAAAATTTAGGCAAATTGTGTGTTTTTGTGCAAATTCTATAAGAATGAAAACGCAAAAAGCTCAACAACTGTTTTGAACTGTTTTATATATGCAACCAAATCAATCTCTTCTTTTCTGTCAGTCATTGTGGAATGAAAATACAGTGGAACCCAATTATCTCGCCCTCGGTTACCTCGACAACACTATTAAGTCGACGTTTTTTAAGTGGTATCGCCAAATTCTCGCTTTTTCTAAGCATTTTTTATCGGTTATGTTTTTTATGTTGCCGAACCCTGATATCTCGAGCACAAGGGGGGAAAAATTTGCCATTTAACGTAGGTTATCTCGGTGCAGCCGCAGAAGAACTCGTGGAAGTGGCGGAAAAATCAAGGCTTACAGCTGCTACAGGTGTTGTATTGTATACTGGTGAATCTCTGCTGTTAGTTAGTGCACATATGCCTTTTGTTGTTAAATATAATGCGATGAACGGGAGGCGAAAGCCGCGCTTGGTAGGAGCGCAGCGCGGAACGTGGGATGAGCAGCAAAAGCATAGAATGAACACTTGCTTGCTGACCATGTAATGAAAGGATGTGAAAATACAGATGAGTTCTAAAGCCTGCGAGCGAGCCTGGAGTAAGCAAATTGCAGATTGGTTGAACAACAGCCTCAAACAACACAGGGTATGTGGTCTATCCAGTCAGATAGGAACTCTTATACAGACAGTTGGTTGTACTGCTTCTAGAAGGAGCGCACCCAAAAAAAAAAAATAAATTAAATTAAATAAAGAGAAAAGGCTATTGGGAATAATTGTATACATATTCATGGACGAAATATATTAAAACGTAAATCAGTCACTCTAAAAGCGTTTAAGTCATCACAGAAGGCCTTGCTGGCCTGGACGGTCTGCCACTGTTCTGACTATTTAATACTATTTGCAACCAGTTATGCAATAATAACTTTGCTTATAATAATCTAAACTTTGGGGGATTTTTACAGGCACTGGTTCCCTCAATCTAATATTTAACATTATTTGGGGTCCCACTATGCATCATGTGGACTCAAATTTTACAGAACCTCAGTGTGTTATAACACTACAATATCATCGGTGGTGGATAGTAATGTAATGTAATGTAATGTAATGTAAACTAAAGTAATGTAATTTGTTACTGTACCTCAATAGCTTTTTCACGTATCCGTACTTTTCTTAATTATTTTCACTTTACTACATTTCAAAGTTAGAGATCTTACTTTTTTACTCAACTACATTTTGTGAAATCAGTTATTCCTTTTTATTTATTAACAGATAAAAACTAAACTGGTCAAACACAGCAAGACACCAATCAGGCGTGCACTGTTTTGAACTTGTTCTGATTGACGCTTGGTGGTATCTACCTACAACCTACATACAGTTCAGCATCATTTCAACAGCAAGCAGAACATTTAGAGAGGAAAAATTATGGAAGAAACTCCTGACTCGAACTCGCCACAACACCCGTGGCCTTATTTGTTGTGATTTTTTTTAAAGGTTTTGTGCTAATGATAATTGTAAAAGATATCAATTATTCTATTAATAGATCGGTGTACTAAGAATAACAGAGTCTTAGGAACATTATAGCCATAATAAATGATAGTACTTTGTATACTTAAGTTCATTTTAAGGCTAATATTTTTGTACTTTTATTTAAGTAAAAGTTTAAAGGGGGCACTTTTACTTTTACAGGAGTCATATTTTGCTGAGTGTATCTCTACTACATAACTCAACTACATGTTTTTTTTTAACTTCATCTAACAATGAATATCATAGATAATGTGTTCTGTGCAATGCAGCCCTGGAGCATGGATATGTCTATCTTTGCATCCACCTTCTGCTTATGGAGAATGGGGTGCTTGCAGGGAAATGCAGATCTGCCTTCTAGTAATGGGTCGTTCATGAACATTCAGTTTGAACGAGTCTATAATGTGACTCAAAGAATGAGTCGTTTCAAAGAGTGATTCATTAATTTTCTGTGTGACTCTCATTATTGCTACACAATGCAATAGATCAGAAATTTTTTGGTCCAAATCTTGACATTATTGTTACACTAATTATGGGAGTCACGTGACATAAGAACGGACAAGAAGACACATACAAGAAAATTTAAAGGTATCAGATTTTTCCTTTGCTGCATTAAAGGGCTGAAATTATTCCATGAGTAACCTCAAGCACTGTGTTTCCCCACGGACCATTAATACTGACACACCATCCACTAAACTCAGGTAAACACAGAAGACACTGCAGAATAAAAAAAGGAGCGAGAAGATTCAGGCCAAAAAAAAGACAAAGTTTTCAAAGTTTGGAAACTAAATCATAAAGAAAACACTGTACAGTGCGGTTTTTGAAATTGAACATTGATTTTTTTATTTTTATGATTTCTAATTTATATTTGCATTTTGATGTAAGATGCAATTAAATGCACTAAATGGGTTTAGTTTTCAGAGATATTCTCGTATGCAATTTCAGCAATAAACATTTATTTTTTTCTAAAAAGGAAACAAATTACTTGTTCATTTTAAGAAACCCGTCATATTTTCTCTTGTATATTTAGTATTGCTCGATTCCTCGATTCGAATAATCGGTAGAATACACGATTATTAAAACAATCCATAGCTGTAGCCCTACTGCATTGTCATATTTACATTATTGGAAGTTGGTGTATGTAGGTGTGTTGGGGATCTGCTTATTGAAAATGTAACAGTTTATTTCTTATCAAAGGAACAAAATGAACTAAATGACCCAGACAAAAGATTAGTTCATTTTGATGAACAGGATTCACTAAAATGATCTGATCTTCCCATCACTACTGCCTTCATTCTCTCCCTCTTTCTCTCTCATTTAATTAAAGCTCTCTGCAAATGTAATATATCACACTTCATCACTTCATCACTTCCCTGCAAGGTGTTTCAGGGTCCAGCAGGCTCCACTGCACTCTGATGAAAGCTTCTCTCAACTTGATTATCAGGCAACAAATATCAGAGCAGAAACAGTAAATATGCATTGAATCTGATGGCTGTGCAGGCAGCAACTGTGCCTCCTCCTCACACTATCATGTTTTCCATGCCGGTGTGTCAGGAGCAACATGTGGCGGCTTCAGCCATCCTCTCTCCCACAACATCCTCCTCTAAGTATGTTTCTTCGCAGTCAATCTGATGCCTATGTACCCCTTTAATAATCTCATCCCATCTGTTTTTCTCGGGTGCGCCGGGAATCAGCGTGTCACGCTCAATCTGCGAGTCCAGCTGCTGCAAGTGTCTTTGAACCTCTTTTGTTTTGTAAATCAGCCGATTACAAATTCTGCAAGGGTAACGTCTGTCTTCTGAATCGGGCTCAGACGAACCGCTCGTCATTGTCCTGTCAATCATTATTCACCACATATGTTCTGGAAGTGTTGCTATGGTGCCTGTGTGTCGAGCTGAAATCCAAGGTAGGCATGGGAACACAAACGGAAAGAAACCTGATACTGTGACTCCATTGAAGTGACAAACAAATCTTACTGCTGTTTGCGTTTCAGTGGTCCGGTGACCAGACAGGTCACACATGAACAAAACAACCTTTCCCAGATCCTGCTCTAGCAGAAGAAAGCACATGCGTGACCAACTATGGAGCTTTTTTCTTGGTGGGGTGGTGGAGCCTTTGTCTCATTGCCAATATAATACAGAACCAATATGGTATACAAATATATTAGTTCTTCTTTTTTTTCTTTCTAAATGTTAAAGCAGGTTTCAGAATGTTTTATACGAAGGATCGAGAGTGCTTTATTTTTTTCTTCATATCATCAGTGCAGCAGAAAGTCACATTAGAGTGGATTTTATTCTGAGGTTAGTTTTAATTTGTTTCGGGTTGTCTACCTATCCACCCATGTATTCTCTACAATCCCACATCGCACTAGACCCTAGATTTGACTTATTATTGACTGATTTTCTGCCAAACAACACTCTCAGGAGGTTTCTTTCATAATATATATATGTTTTCTTTAAAAGTCTTCAAGATCTGGTGGTGGTGGGGTCCATATCCCTGATTTATTTCAATATATATGTACTATGGAAACGATTTGTTTTCATCTTTGTTGCATGACTTACACGGCTGGTCACATGGCAAAGCTAGTACAGGCAACGAGACACTTCACAAGTTAACACGAGTTCATAAGCGTTGCTTCAATAACATGGAATTGCCTATAGGCCAAAGAAACCAGGCATGCAAAAGATCGTG
>NC_060895.1:5766881-5794381 GCF_014805685.1 Silurus meridionalis | reverse complement strand
TGGTTTTCTCTGAATGATAAGACTCATTTTTGTGCCCAACATTTCTATTAGAATTATCCCCCAAAAGTTTACCTTAGTCTCATTGGACCACATAATTTGGGATAATTTAGGACCATTTTTCCAGTGAGAAGAGAGTGCAGGGAGTGACCAGTACTTGCAAGATATTTCTGTAGCTTTTTGTCATCTTCACAAATAAGGCTCCTTGTCCTGTTATAAATTTTCAAGTGTCCTGTTCTTTATCCTGTCTTCATGGTGCCCCATTTCCTCGGGTGTTGTTTGACAACAAGCTCCTGTACTTGCTTTGTAAGCTTTTGCAGAGCATGACACAAAATCAAGATGTTGAAAAAACCCAACAGAATCCACTGATCTTCATGTGGGGTTAAACAGAATGACATCCGATGGCAAGTTTCTAATCATCACATTTGCATGAGATGGAATGAGTTTGCATGAGTTTAAATGTGATTAGTTCATTTTGTTCATAGTCATTTTGTAAATATTTCATAGTCAATTATTAAACTTTGTGCACAACAATGTACGTACATTTTCCCCATAAATGTGGGCGGTGTGTAAATATCAGCATACGTGATATCGTATCACATTGATCGCATCAGCGGCTGCTTCATATGTATCTTTAATGTATCATTGGCTATTCATCGAGATGTGAGATCGCATTGACCTCAGTTACAGTACATCCCTAATAAAAAGTATAGAATAGCCTTTATTTGTCACATATACATTAGAGCACAGTGAAATTCGTTCTTCGCATATCCCAGCTTGCTTGGAGACTGGGGTCGAGCGCAGGGGCGGCCATGAAACGGCGCTCCTAGAGCACAGATGATTAAGGGCCTTGCTCAAGGGCCCAAGAGTGGCTTGAACCCCTGACCTTCCGATCAGTAACCCAGCATCTTAACCACTGAGCTACCACGCCCCATAACACATATGTGGAACATGCTGACCACTGGAAAACTTAGAAAAAAGATGTTAAACAAGATGCAAGCCATTTACACTAAAGCTGAATAGAAAAAAAGAAAAAAGTATTATTTCTCTGGAAGCAACAATATGAATGACAGATTGAATGAGGTACGGGCTGCAGGATTCAATAGTGGAACTTCACTGACATTAAAATGCCAGCGACAGTGGGTCAGTGGTGCTGTAACATGTTTTCGCAGACTGGAATGAAAGTGCGATATTTTCAGCAATTCTGTCAGCACTGTCACCATCACCTTCACCATCACCATCAGCCTCTTATTCCATTTAATCAACGAGAGAGTTTTCCTCTGTCAAGCTCAACTCCAAATCTTTTTATAGAATCAGAGAGAAACAGAGGAGAACTCATGACCAAAGTTCATGAGAACATTTATTTTAACATAAAACAGACCTGAGGCAGTAAAAGCGTCAACACATCATCAGTGCTGGCAGATTATCTAGAAAGCTTGCGTCAAGGCCAATGTTTAATTAAATGTTTGGACAGGAATGTCATGCGCTGTGCCTAATGTATTTCAGTATTCCAGTGTGAAAGCTGGAATAGAAACTGAAGTGGTGTGTCAAGGCATGCTGAAAACTCAATCCAGCATCTCACAAACATTCCTTCATCTGCTGTTCATCTGCTGTTCATCTGCTGTTCACACAGACGACATACTGCTGAGATCACACAGGTCAAAGCCCTGGGATTACAAATGACGGTATATCCACTATCCTTTTATGGTGCATTGAACCTTAACATTTTTTTATGCAACCTGATTGATTAATACACCATGGGGTGTGCTGGAATAGTAAAACTCAATCATGGGATAGTGTGATGTGGTCTGGCACAAAGTTTCATAATATTGCATTAACAGCATGTCCTGAAGTGCTTTATTCCTCTTTTATAACAGTAATTTACTAATGATAGTAATTGCTATTAATTAAAAAATAATGGATCATGTTTTATCCATCTATGGTTACATTTACGTGTTTGAAATATCTGTTGAATTTCCTTTCTCTTATAAATAATATGAATAATATACATTTTTTTCCTTTCATACCCACACTGGAAAGTCGTTTCATAAATGTCAAATAATTTCCGTACAAAATCTTTCAACATGTCAACCAATAAAGGTCTCTCAAAAAGGCAAAAAAGTAATAAAGAACTCAGTCTCAGTGAGACTTTAAGTCAAAGTGTATGGATTAGTTGTTCCTATAGAAACAAATAAGCTCATTTGTATAAATCAGTCATTTGCATTACAGCATCAGCGTTAATGTCATGGCTCTGTGGTATAACCAGGACACTTAAACATTTTTTATTTATAGATATTTGAATGTGGTCACTTGGTGGATATTTTGTACTATATGCTATTTAATGGTTTTGAAATATAGTTTGGCAAGATTCTTTTCTGTATTCTTCCTATCCATTGTTATGATCTAATAGAGTGTCAGGCAGTGTAGCACTTTTCTAATACCGCTATGAATAGTTTTACCACCTATTTTTGGCTGCTGATGTATCTCTCATTTCGAGAGTGGGTGAAAAAAAACTCTTTCTGGTCAGAGCTGGAGATGATGCTCTGTGTCTGATCCCACAGTTGCACGTGTGTCTAGCTGAGACAGCAGTGAATACGCCTACAGCCACTGTGTGTGTGTGTGTGTGTGTGTGTGAGACCATGGGCAGGAAGGGCTTTAACACATTCATACATTATGCTACAATCCCTTTAGAACAGCTGAGAACAATTGGCATATAATAAAGAATGTTTGGAAATGTTTAAAAAAACTGTCATCATAAAATATTAAACACCAATCTGTTGCTGAATGAGGATTATGTTGTCAGGATTCAGATAGAGGCTTCATCAGGGAGGGTGGTGCTTAGACTGAGTTAGTCACGACTCCTCAGTGCATCACAAGCAACAGGGCAATAGACAGCAATCACGCTGTGTGTGTGTGTGTGTGTGTGTGTAGCTAAAAAGCGTGGTCACCATCCCCCTGTTTAGAACCTCTCTCCACAATTGATCTGCTTAATAATGCCAGAAAAGCCGACCTGTAGAGACAAATTCACATATAATCACTGAATGGCCTGCAATTATGACAGAGAGAGAAAGTGTGTGTGAGAGAGGAAGAGAGAGAGAGAGAGAGAGAGAGATAGAAGGGTAGGATGACTGGAAGAACACAACAAGGGGCTGGTCTTCATACTCAGGCAATGGTGGAAAATTGGCATGTGCAAGGTGAAAGATTCAATCAATGCAAACCTCTTAAAAAGAAAATCAATTTAAACAAATGAAACTTGAAGCCATCGTTTTTTTTTATCCAAAACATTAATTCTTACTCTGTTTTCAGAAGTAGATGAAACATGAGATCACAAGGTTTGGAAGAGAAAATAAGGCATATGATTTTGCTTATTCACCTCAGACTTAAAGAAAAACAGTTAATTGTTTATCTTGTTCATATAGTGACATTTTCTCAAGAGGGATGTGTAGTTAACAGTGGGCCATCAGGGCCAGAATGGTCTTCTCTACTGGCTTAAACATCATCATTTTAATATGTTTTCCATGAATATTTATTTATTTATTCTTTATATCTATTCTGTTCATTTCATAGCTTTCCTTTCAGGTGCGCTGATGCTAGGTACAGGTACAAGTTTAGGTTAGAGTTTCTATCCAATCAGATTTCAGGGTTAAATCTATCTGTTGTACTCTGGGGGAACCCTGTAGCTTACAATCCGTGTTGCTTTAACAATCAGATTTTCAGTTGCTGACTCTGGGGCCATCTAGAAGGTGTCCAGTAACATCGGCATTTTTACGTCCTTTGATTGGATGGTCAGAGAGCTCGGTAGTCAGAGCTCACAAAGTGCATCTGTAGAAAACTTCACAAGCTCAAATATATTAGTGTGGATTTAATAGCTGACAGGAGAGGAAATTGATTTGGTCGCTGATATACTTAGAACATTTACAAGAAGGACTTTTCAAGAAAAGCTGAGCATTGTGAGGAAAGGTCGGCCCAAACAGATTAAAAGAGTTGTTAATCTTTTTTTTGATGGACCATTTATAACATTCATACATTAATGGACCATATTTATACCACACACACACACACACACACACACACACACAAAACACACCATTTGCCTTAATTTCAAATCCCCAGAAAAACAATAATGTACTGAAAAACTGCAGAGAAAACATGTGTGGATCATTTCATGATGATAATATCAATGCTCCTGTTAAAAATGCTGTATGTGGGTGGTGCTGCTGTGGCTGCATTGAAAGGAGACTGGTTGAATAGGGGTAAATGGGTTTCTCGCTTTAGTAATGGCATTCATTCTCGTAAATCAATGATGAGTATTTAAAGGGGGATTGATTCAGGTACACCGCTGAAAGCCTAGGTGTGAAATTCACTGCCCACCTCGTTATTACATATTTATGGAAGGAGTCTCCAGTGGCATTGCTTCAGTAGAAACTTTAAGGTAAAGAACTCCGTTCTTGCTTGTGCTTTATCATGTCTTATAATATAAAATGTGCTAGTAATGGTGTTTCTGGGTTAGTCTGTTATTGTTACAGGTCACATTTCAGATGACTCATATAAAGGCAAAACTTAGCTGGATTCCCAATTCAATGTTCTTTAGAATGTATATGTCCCCCGAGGTGGGTCTTACTCTACAGCAGTAGCTTGTTATTAGTTAATAACACTTTTTTGGTTGTGCATCTTTCTGCACATGATTCCTGTTTCATTTTAAAGTAACATTTTTGTATAGGGCTTTTTGTAACATATTTTAAACAATAAGCAGTTTTTTCAGAAATTAAATACGTATATAAATGTAGTTTATTTTCCTACATTTTGGCTGCATAAATGCCTAATGTTTAGAAAGGGAGTGCAGTGCCAACCTTTAGTTTTTTATTTATTGTATTGACCGCAAATGGTGTGTGTGTGTGTGTGTTTGTAATGTTCACTTGCTGCCTAATATATCCCACCCACTAACAGGTGCCATGATGAAGAAATAGTGTTCTTCACACACCAGTTAAAATGTTATGCCTAGTTATAATCACCCTAATGAGTAAGCCAGTGCTGACGGTGACAGGAAAAAACTCCCTGAGATATGTATATAGATCTAGAAGTTAAAGGTTTAGGTAGATACAAATATAAGGTATAAACCTTGAGAAGAGCATCTGGGTGCAGACAGGAACTTTACTCTCTTTACCAACCTTTGTGACATTGTGACTGATTTAATAAACCAGCTGTATGTTAATATTTGGTTGCACTGCACCGGTTTAACACATCGATAAAGGAGATAATATGGAGAAAGTAGGCTGAAATTCTACATTAAAATCCCCCTGAAATCATGTGAATGAATCTGTGGCCTTCATCCACCTTTATGCTGAGGGCTGAGGTGTTGAAAGACTCAGCAGAGGATGGAGCACCAAATGTAAAGTCTGGGGAATATAGACTTATTTTCTCTTATGGAAGGCACATAAGTGAAAAGCTTGGCATAAAAAAAAATCCCAGTTGGGAGAAATCAAGTGCAGCTAAAAGTGAAGAGGCTCAGCTGTCACGGTGACACACACACACACACACACACACACACACACACACACAAACACTATTGGCGGTCAATACAATAAATTCTGCAGTCTTTACAACACTATTCCTGAAGGACACACAATGCACTTGGAGAGCATATTTATATATTACAAAGCCAAAATGCAGGAAAATAAACTATATACACAAAGCATCTGGGCAAAACTGAATACACAAAAACAGAAAGATGATGAGCAGTGCTCATTATCAGGCTGATAAAACGAATGTTAGCATGTTGATGCAGATATCTGCACAGATGGGTGTGATGCAGCCTGAAGCTGCCGCTGTCCTTTCCTCTGAACCAGAACATGTTACTCAACAAGTGTGTTTGGGTGTGTGTGACAGAAAACTCCTTACAATTGTCCAGAAATTACAATGCACTTTCAAAGCACTTTTTACACTCTATTTTGAAAACAGGTGTATTTATGTGGTTAAATACATCTGAACACGAAGTCACATGATTATACATTTAACAGATAACAGTTGAAATGTAAAATGCAAGACAGATGGTAAAACATTGTATCAAAAAAAACCTTTTGTAGTCACAGTATCACATGAGCAGATTCTTAAAAAAGATAGAATAATAAAAAAAAGTGGCACAAAGTAGAAACAGAACACGTAAATGTCTTTATCAATAATCTCCAGTCCTCAGAGCCTCATGTGCAGTGTGTCACCTCTCTGCCTGCCAGAAGTGCACAGTGCGCTCGCACTCACTCCTGTTATACTTTGTTGATGTAGCCTTCTTTGATGAGGAAGTCGTATATTTTGCGCGTCTTGTTTACATCTATCTTGATGAGCGAGCGAGCCTGTGCCAGTCGGAGGCCACCCTGCCGCTGGCACTCGTTCAGCAGGGCCTGTTTGTACTCGAGATACGCACCGGGCACGAGCCGAACAACCTGGCACAGCTAAACAGCAGGCAGAAACGTAGAGAAAGACAAAAAAATATATTGTTATTCATTTAATGATGCAGCACTGGTTCAAAGTAGATTCAGCTGAGTACAAACGTTTGCATACCCTAAGGGAACAAACTGAAAACAAGTATCATGACAAACAAGTCAGGGCACAATATATAGCAAAATAATCAATAGTGCATTGGTGGGATGTGACTGTATAAGAGTGGACTGATGTTTTACTCCTCTTATACTACAGCAAAATTCCAACAGTACTTTATTTTTATTCACATATCAGCTCTTGTTTAATGAGACAGAAGGTTTCCAAAAAATTCCCAACCCAAAACAATATGTACAGTAACACCTCAGTCTCGAAGAGTTTTGTAGTAGGAAGAACTGGACACGCCTTTCGAAAAGCGTTCCTTACTGGAAACCTCACCAGAGCCACATTTATTTTTCTTTGTAAAGAAATTAATTTCTGGATTATCCCAGTGCTGCTGGAACTCCTGTCAGGAACATTATCGAACACTTTCTGACCAATCAGATTCAAGAATTTAACACTGCTGTAGTAAAGGTGTTTCAGGCAAAGTAGAAATATAGTGTGTTAGATTCCATTGAGGTTCCAACACTACCTTTCAGTCAAATGGATGAATAGTTAAGGAAAATAAATAAAGATTCTACATATATATATATATATATATATATATATATATATATATATATATATATATATATATATATATATATATATATATATATATATACAACCCCAATTCCAAAAAGTTTGGTTTAACCTTTTTTTTTATAGTAGAACATAGAAAACATATCAAATGTTTAAACTGGGAAAGGGCAATTTCTTTTTTTAATGGTTGAAATGACATTAGGGTATTAGGGGTAGTAAGATTCACCGATTTGCATTGGATACAAATTGTAATTTGTATCACCATGCATGGTTTTTACCATATTTGCTTTAGTAAAAACCAATTTATTTATATATAATTATTAGTAAATGTGCTATACTTTAGTTATATAGCAAGTGACCAATAATTTGTGACCAGATTTTGAAGTGTAGACTGATTTCTCCTCTCTAAACTGTTTCTCGAGCGCTTTCTCTCAGCACCACTGCTGCTACGTGAATATAATGCATTACAGTACTACAGAGACCGAGGAGTGTCCTGAGAGTCACATACAATACAGATTAACATGGCAGAGGCAGAGCTGTAACTTCCTGGAGACGGAACAAGAAAAGAACGTATGGTTTTATTTAAACTTTTTTCTTTTCTTTGCACTGCGAAGGCCCGTTTGTGAAAGAGCCATGCGTTAGGAGGCACTTCAGTAAATTTATATTTTGCTGTCTGTCTGAAGCGAAGTGATAAAAGCAAACTTTATGTACCATATTGATTTGCATAGCATCATATTTTTCCCATTGATTCATATGACACTGAATGAGACCTAACCAGTACAGTATGCCCTGTGTTTGCTTTAATAATACCCTCTATCTTCTTTCATCTCTGTCTCTGATTTGTAATATTTGCATATGCAAACTGGATTCATGTTTTATTGCAAGATGCCGCTCCATTTCATTCTACTACAAAATAAATCATTTTTAAAACAGCGGCACACCACATCGTCAAACGTTTCTGCGCACTTGATCTTCAATGAATGGGCAATGAATGGGTTTACTTATGAACTTAACTGCACATAAAAGAAAGGGTGCTATACCTCTTTTTCCCGATCGTTGAGTTTTTCTGTGCCTGGCAACCCTGTCAAATTCAGAGGGGGTGCACTTCTTCTGCCTGGGAATTCCGAAGAGAGCAAGTTTTTACCAGCGGCAACAAAATAATAAATTTTTTTGAGAGTCGGGAGATCTCGAACAGTATACATTAGGACATTTATGATTCAACATTCATTATTATAAAAGTATTAAATGAATTTGCAGTTGAATAAAATCTGGTTATTACTGGTCTGAAGGATGTCCAACAGCTTGGCAATTAATATGATTCGCAAATATAGCAACAAGACTGAACACAGACGTGGCCTCGCTGAAAACTGAAGATTGAGGAGAAGCAGAGAAAAGAGAGAGCGGAGTGCAAGAGAGGGAGAGAGAAAGCAGAGACAGATACGTGTGGCACGTGTCTTTGCTCAGTATATTTACGGGAGAATACATTAACACATCTTAGCCTGTGGCTATGTAGTGAGAGAGGGAGGAAGGCAGGGTGTTGAGTGTGTAGCAGCTCACCTGAGGTAGTGATGGTAGTGATGATGGGAGTAATGCCAGCATCACTGTGAAAGAAAAACACGAATCAATAGTGCACATGAACACACACACACACACACACACACACACCTGGCTGAGAGCCAATTCTCACACACTAAATCACTGTATAATTTCGTGCTTTGTGCAGAATGATTCAGTTGGGATTGGACAGCCACATATGCACTCTGTTCCAACTCATTTTTACCACAAGCCAAATACAAGCTGTGCGACGCAAAGGATATCAAGTGCAGAATCTCTGCAGCATTAAAAGAGTGTTGTAGTACAGCGAATAATCGGACTGAGTCTGTGGTGCGTTATGTGATGCACTGAAAACATTGACCTGACTTTCATTATGTGGTTTACAATATTTGCATCAATTTACTTTGAAACCCTGAAGAACAGCCAATAGGGAAATTCGCACAACACACAAGGTCTCGTGAAAAGTCCAAGGCCACTATTTATTACAGTATGTCTTTAGATATGTGAATGGACATTCGGTGCCGCCAGATGGGTACAGGTTCCCTTTTTGGTCCGGTTCCTCTCAAGGTTTCTCCTTGCCACTGTCTTCACTGTCTCCCTCGTTAAGGATAAATTCATAAGCACTAACAGATGCATTAAAATTTTATAACATACTAATCTCTGTAAAGCTGCTTGTCCATTGTTAAGAGTGCTAAGCAAATCAAATTCAATTGAATTAAACATGTATCCTAGTGGAGAAAAGTAGAAGAGCGATGGACAGAAATGGAAACGGTGCAGATCTTACATGGCAGCCTGTTTGTGGAGCCACTGCTGGCAGGCGCGACTGTCATGAATGTACTGAAGAACCTCACACAGCATGTTCCTCTTATTCCGCTCATCCTCACGTGCTTGCTTCACCTGCTCGTACACCTTCGCACCTGAATCACAGAACACATATCAACATGTGCAAAGATCAAATCTCACTTCAAATCAAATCAATCTTGAGTTTGATCTGTAATTAAAGATAACCAGTTAAAATAAATACTTTTTGCAGTTTAATTTTTTAAATACTGCATCTGTCCTTAAAGTACAATAAGAGGAAAACAAACAAAACAAAGGATTTAGTTAAAATGAATACAATGCAAGTCTACTTGTGGTTGTTAAACAGTTACCCAAAACAGATTCCTGTGAAAGGTTTTCCATTAATTATTTAGTAAAACGTTTATCATACACACGTTTGTGTCAATATGGATGTGTCTTTATCTTTATGAGACATATGGAAAGAGATATTATTCAAAAAAAAAAAACTCAAAAGTTTAGAAACACATAGCATTTTATGGTTTTTAAATAACATGAATGTTCTTTAGGTTTATGTGCAACAAGCTAGGTAAAAGGCAAAAGCACACAAGGATTGAACAGTGAATGAGTTCAAATGTTTGGCTCAAACAAAGAAACTAATGTAAGAAGTAGAACTTGAGAGATGATATTCTGTCTGCCCCGAAGCCACAGTCAGGCGTGGAGGTGGAAACTAATTGGGTTGGGGTTGTTTTGTAGCAGGGAAAGTTGGAGACTCATTCCTGGTAAAACGGAAAACTGAACCAACATGGCTACCATTCCATACTTCAACACCATGCAAATCCATCTAAGCTGTGGCTTATTGGATCGGATTTCACTAGACAAGACAATGGCCCGAGCGTACATCCAAACTCTGTAAGCATTATTTAAAGAACAAACAGTAGGCTGGAGTGTGATCTATAATAGAATGAATGTCCGGTCACTAGACTGAAATCCTATTAAACTGCTCTGGGCTGAACTGGATCACAAAGTAATATCCAACTGGTGAAAAACACCTTTGCCAAGTTTTACAAGAGAACATGCATGTGCCTCTCAAAAATTAAAAACTAGGTGTTTCTAAACTTTTAACAGTATATGAACACTGTTTAAACTAAAGCATTGGGACTTTTCCAACCATACGTGATTCTTCCCCAAACTGGTACCACAAAGTTGGAAGCAGGCAATTGTATAATACGTTTTCCCTTCACTTGAACTTGAACCCAAACCTGTTCCAGCATAACAATGCCCCTGTGCACAATGCAGGCTCCATGAAGATATGGTTTACATTGGTTGGAGAGAAAGATCTTGCGCAGCCTGCTATAGATTTTTAACCTCAAAACTTAAACACATTTGGGATGAATTGGACTTCTGACTGCACCCCAGACTTCCCTCTAAACCTGACTTTAATACCACCCTTGTGGCTGAATTGGCACAAAAATCCAAAATCCAAAACCAACCATTTTCTCTGCCATGTGACTTTCACTGCGCAACGAACGCACTTGAAGCTGAAAAGAACAAAAGTGCATCTGAGTGAGCAAAGATGGGTTCAAGTCGTATATCAGTATCATAAATCTGCACTACATCCCTTACGGCTGGATTGGATTAATGTTTGCTGACGAGAAGAGAACAGGAGTAGTATGGCATTTTGATGGCGTCAGTGCAGCAGGTTGTGTGTTTCAGTGAGTAATGTCATGAGAGAACTTAATCTCACCACAGAAAGACTGGATTCCTTCTCTTCTGTACTCCTGCAGCCTGCGAATCTCCCTCCTCAGTTCAAACTCCACTGAGAGACCGGGATTTAAAAAACAAAACAAAAACATTATGTCGTCCACTGAATTCAAAATGTTTAGTTTCTGAGTTTCAGGAACTGAATTCTTTGTGTAAATGCGTGTACAAATTATTTCATAATGAATTCTTTTGTATCCAGGTTCAAACCTTTTTTTCGATAGTAACTTTTTTCCACCTGGCACTCGGCTATTACATGTCACGTGAACCAGGCAACTGACATTCTGAAAAATCACTGCCTTTGTCATACATTGCGTGGCATGACACTATCCGGTATGTCAAAATAGATCCCAAACGTCTTAAGGCCAAGATACCATTCTCTTTACACTTTTCCACCTGTTTGCTGCAATGCATTGTAATCCTACTATCCAGAAGAAAAGCTCTCTTTTTAAATCATCAAAACCTTTAAGGGTTTCCTGCTCATGTTGTGATGCAGTATTTCCATCCCGCTCTCGACTCCTGATCCTTATTAGGTATCTATAACTGCATCTGGATTTCTGCAAAGCTGATTTGTGACATTAGAATTGCACTAGAAATGGATTGTATTGAAATGAACACACAAGCAGCAGTATTTAATTTGAGATGCAGGCTAATATACAGCATATAATCAACAAATAAATAACTCCATAGAGTACAAAGGAAAGCCAAAGATGTCCTATTTAGCCTCACTTGCAGTTCCTTCATGGTCAACACTGTTCAGTGTTACATTAACAGTAGGGTCACAGGGTAAATGTAATTACATGACAAAAGACTCAGGTAACTGAGAAAGGTATACATAGACATACACAAATAAAATGTGCAGTACTCACATGCATGGCTTTCAATGAACTTATCGTGCTCTAGTGGCCCCACGACCCTGGCGAAGCGCCTCATGGCATCATACAGGTCCTGTACCACCTTAGGGTAACGCCTCTCCAGTACTGTCAAGACACACAAACAATAATATTCAACTTATTTTCCTTCAACAGATAATTAATGCGTCAAGTTTAAGCCTAATATATACGTATCCAAAAGAACGCTAAA
The DNA here is from genome assembly GCF_014805685.1 of Silurus meridionalis. NCBI lineage: Eukaryota > Metazoa > Chordata > Actinopteri > Siluriformes > Siluridae > Silurus > Silurus meridionalis. The sequence continues at coordinate 5,782,096 of NC_060895.1, read as the reverse complement.
AATAAATTTTTTAATAATAATTAAAAATATGGTGACCTGCAAAATTTACCCAAAACTGAGGGGTATTCCAAACCTTGTGGGGACGTTTGATCAGTTATATAAATTTACACACTTAATAATTTTTTTCCCTGATGTTTACTAATGTCTCACTCTACCTTTTCCCTGATTGGTCCTTATCAAAACATTCAATTCTTGAGAGTCTGCCTCTTCTAGATTTGCACAACATTTTTTACAAAGCCTTGGCCACTGTATGCTTCACTCTGTGCAAACATACACATGCACAATCTCAGCCAGTCTCCATGACAACTGGCCTGCAGCTCCACGGTAACTATTGCCAGTCTTTTGTCTTGAAAGAGAAGGAGATAAGGAATGTGGCACGGGGCTGATAAACAAACAGAAAAGCCAACCTTGATAGCGAACAGGGTCTTAAGCAAAAACAGAAATGGGGGTGGGTGGGGGACAGCTGGAGAACATAAAAATAATAATTTGAGGAGCAACAAGCGCTGTTGACAGGAGAGGGGGTTTCAATTTAGTGAGAGCACTGGCTCTATTCTCGCTGAGAGGTCAAATCAATAGGAGCTTGTGACGCTGGATCTCTTTTATCATTAGAGACAGGGTGTTCATTTCATGCTGGACTATTCATAGCAGAGCAATAACAGGGGTTCAATGCTGCTCTGGCTCTGGTCCAACATGACTATTTCAGAGCCTTTGTCAAAATGGTACACCTAGAGCTTATATTAAGGTGAAAGGCGGTTATTCAGGGTGAGCAGGCAGTTCACTAGGTGCGGCTGCTGCTTTGCTTTGGTTAGAATCTCCTACTGGTCCATGTACCAACTCCATGTTTTAATAATACTTTACAAATTTAAATGCCCTGAATGACCTGCAGCTTTCTGGGGAAGAAACAGACATACAGTCTTTAAAATCACCATGGTGATTTTGGTTAATTTGGTTTGTATTTGAAAAAGCCCTTACTCTGAAACTTGCGCAAGTTTATGAGTCCATGGTCCCGAATGATCCTGAAAGAGAAAAAAAGAATGTTTTAACCATTAACATACTATGCAGAATTTATAGACCGATATAAAAAACTGAGCTAAAGACAAATTTTAGATTTTAGCCTTGACTTCATTACTCATTCATTTTGATGCAATGTTCTATCTACCTGATGTTAAATTCAGCTTGAACATACACTGAAGAATGGTCCAGTCTGTTTTATAGAGCGCTTTGGTTTGAGCTGATGATCGAGGTTCTATTCCTGTGACCAGCATTACATTAAACTCGGAAATGTGATCTTAGATGAGCCCTCCTACTGCGAGTGTCGGGTTTAGGATTTCTTGTCGAGACCAGCATTATCATAAACCTAATTTGGACTGGTTCTCAGAAACATGATCCTCTCGACAATGGTTTCAAAGGTTCAGCGGGAGGGTCAGAGAACAGTAGTGGCTTTAGCTTACTCGACTCAAAACTCGACTCTCCATGCAACTATCACTACACACAGTCTACTTTGTTTTAAGATGAGATTCTTGTTCAAATGATATCCCTGTGTAGCCATGCATGATGTTTCCACATTAGCCCCTACTGGATTAACCTGGAATTACAATTAAAATCTTTAATGATTTTTGCCTTCTTTCTTCACATAAAAAAAGGCCAAAAGTGTGATCATCACAGAGATGGGTTTTAAAACTTTTGTCTTGAAATTGTAAACGATTATATTGGATGTCTTTGTATTTGAAGAGAACTAAATGACTGAGCCCAAACATCTTTCAGCATTACAATGTCCTAATGCAAAAAGCTTGATCCATGAAGAAAAGAATTACAGACGCACTAAAGAACCACTTCAGACTGCTCTAAATGTAACTGAAAAGATAATCAAATCTTGTGCTGAATTTGGTGCGCTGGGAGAAAACACAGGACCTGAATCTGTGCTGTTTTCAGGTCAGAATACAATCAGAGTTTAAACTTACTTTTTCCTTCGCTGTCTTTCTTTTAATCTTGAATGGTATATGTCCACAACTGCAATTTTAAGAGCTAGAAGAGTAAAATAGTATGTATTATTGTTCGTTTGAACAACGATCAGAAATAATGACAATCAGTGATGACAGTCAGTGTGAAATGTGTGAAGATTTTGAAAGCATAGTAGATAAAACTGACCAAACCAAGTACTTTTAAATGCTCAGTGCTCCATCATGTTGGATGTGAAACAAAAAAATGTTGCATTTATTTTTAATGTATTTTCATTACCCATAATCCAGCATAATAAATGTACCAATTTTGCAGAGGCTTTTTGTTTGTTGTGTATTTCTGTATTATTAAGTGCTGAAGATGACACAAACAGGAAAATGTACATAATTCTACACTGTTTGCATATTATGTTAAATTAGAGAACCAAAACAGCAATAGGATTGTCCAAACATGTTTTCTCAAACACTCAACATTTACAATTTATATTGTTTGGTTTTAATAGGGATGTTTCTTTAACTTTTGTAAGTCTCAATGATATATATATATATATATATATACAGTGAGGAAAATAAGTATTTGAACACCCTGCTATTTTGCAAGTTCTCCCACTTAGAAATCATGGAGGGGTCTGAAATTGTCATTGTAGGTGCATGTCCACTGTGAGAGACATAATCTAAAAAAAAAAATCCAGAAATCACGATATATGATTTTTTAACTATTTATTTGTATGATACAGCTGCAAAAAAGTATTTGAACACCTGAGAAAGTCAATGTTAATATTTGGTACAGTAGCCTTTGTTTGCAATTACAGAGTTCAAACGTTTCTTGTAGTTTTTCACCAGGTTTTCACACACTGCAGGAGGGATTTTGGCCCACTTCTCCACACAGATCTTCTCTAGATCAGTCAGGTTTCTGGCCTGTCGCTGAGAAACACGGAGTTTGAGCTCCTCCAAAGATTCTCTATTGGGTTTAGGTCTGAGACTGGCTAGGCCACGCCAGAACCTTGATATGCTTCTTACAGAGCCACTCCTTGGTTATCCTGGCTGTGTGCTTCGGGTCATTGTCATGTTCTAAGACCCAGCCTCGACCCATCTTCAATGCTCTAACTGAGGGAAGGAGGTTGTTCCCCAAAATCTCGCAATACATGGCCCCAGTCATCCTCTCCTTAATACAGTGCAGTCGCCTGTCCCATGTGCAGAAAAACACCCCAAAGCATGATGCTACCACCCCATGCTTCACAGTAGGGATGGTGTTCTTGGATGGTACTCATTATTCTTCTTCCTCCAAACACGTTTAGTGGAATTATGACCCAAAAGTTCTATTTTGGTCTCATCTGCCCACATGACTTTCTCCCATGACTCCTCTGGATCATCCAAATGGTCATTGGCAAACTTAAGACGTGCCTGGACATGTGCTGGTTTAAGCAGGGGAACCTTCCGTGCCATGCATGATTTCAAACCATGATGTCGTAGTGTATTACCAACAGTAACCTTGGAAACGGTGATCCCAGCTCTTTTCAGGTCATTGACCAGCTCCTCCGTGTAGTTCTGGGCTGATTTCTCACCTCCTTAGGATCATTGAGACCCCACGGTGAGATCTTGCATGGAGCCCCAGTCCGAGGGAGATTGACAGTCATGTTTAGCTTCTTCCATTTTCTAATGATTGCTCCAACAGTGGACCTTTTTCACCAAGCTGCTTGGCAATTTCCCGTAGCCCTTTCCAGCCTTGTGGAGGTGTACAATTTTGTCTCTAGTGTCTTTGGACAGCTCTTTGGTCTTGGCCATGTTAGTAGTTGGATTCTTACTGATTGTATGGGGTGGACAGGTGTCTTTATGCAGCTAACGACCTCAAACAGGTGCATGTAATTTAGGATAATAAATGTAGTGGAGGTGGACATTTTAAAGGCAGACTAACAGGTCTTTGAGGGTCAGAATTCTAGCTGATAGACAGGTGTTCAAATACTTATTTGCAGCTGTATCATACAAATAAATAGTTTAAAAATCATATATTGTGATTTCTGGATTTTTTTTTAGATTATGTCTCTCACAGTGGACATGCACCTCGATGACAATTTCAGACCCTCCATGATTTCTAAGTGGGAGAACTTGCAAAATAGCAGTGTGTTCAAATACTTATTTTCCTCACTGTGTATATATATATATATATATATATATATATATATATATATATATATATATATATAAATAAGAGGTCCATGAATCAAGTTGTGTTCTTACCGTGAAGAATATCAGAGTCGTCATCAACAAAATCAATATCCTTCAAATCCCACTCTGCATAATTATCAAATTCCTAACCCACAAAAAAAAGCAAAGAAACTGCATTAGTCACACATTCATTTGCAAAAATATTTTTCAACCTTCTTTTCTTTCCCAATAAATATGAGACATACTGTAAATCTATGGTGTGAATTACTATAAGTAACCTACAGCATGGACATTTAAACTGTACAGATTGTATTGGCATTATGATACACAAACATTACATAGGATATGAATTGCATTTGTTTGTTTTCATGAAAAAAAAAAGTCTGGAATTATGGCTGGTTTTGTATTTAATTTCCAACAAAGATGGACAACCAAATGTAAAAAAATAAATTAATTAGAAAAAGTCATCTATTCATACTCAATCTCACAAACCCATGGACTTCTGTAAACAAACAATAACCTTGGGATTTGAATATGCAGTAAACCAACTTTATTTGAATTTCACAATGTTTAGGACAGTATTTAAACACCAGGTGCTATTAATAAAATGCACAAAATGAGTTTATCATCGAGAAGTGTCACCATCTCCATAAAATGAGAACGTTTTGCAGGTTGGTGCTCGGGAGAACTCGCATGTGTGTCGACAATACGATAAGTAAAAAGAACAACAGGCTTAACCTCGGAGATGCCAACCTTGCTGCTCATCAATCTAGGACATGTTATAAGGCCATCTCCAAGCAATTTACAATACTACAGTAAGAAGGATTGTTTACAAACTGAGCGACCTTCAAGACAATTGGCAATCATCTCAGGAGTGGATGTGCAGGAAATTTGGTCTGAGGTCAATCCGATATGAAAAAAATACCCCAAGAGCTACATGATTTGACCTGCAGGCCAGAGGAAATGTTTAGATCACATGTGGTACGACATTAAAAGTTCATTTTCATTTAAATTCAAGATCAAGTGTGATTTATTGTCATTCCACCATATGTGGACAAACGATGCCTTACAGGACCACGGTGCTACGCATGTAAACATTTATGAACAATCATGGGTATATAGACATAAATATAAAGAGCTATATAGTCATATAACCCTATATGATACTATGTATGTCTGTCCAACTGGTATTTTCGGTGGCATCATTTTTAAATCACATCAAAACAAAATGACTAGCATATGGTTTTTAAGTCTTGCTAAAACAGAACAGTTAAGATATTAATACAAGCTAAAAAATAGATGATAACGTGGAATTACCCGACCCCTTAAATCAGACCTTGAAGCAACAACTTTTAACTTAGAACTACCCAAAGAACTACCCGTTTACCCAAACACATATCATTATCTGGTTGAGACCGAGCACGTCTACACAAGAAAAACTAGCCACATTTATCTTAGTCTGAATGACCACAAACACTTATTTAGAGGGAAAGTTGGAAACATTTGGTTTCATTGTAGACGACGTTTATCTTGTGTTTGACGAGGTTGGAGAAAGTCAAACTGAAAGTCAAAGTTTTACTGAATTCTATTAAAATAATTGTTGTGTTCCATCATAACATATTTCATAAATAATTATGTGAAGTGTGTAGCCATGTTGCTTTGATCCTTGTTGTGGTGGAACAGTGTGTGAGAGGGTTTGAATTCTCCATCTGTGACACTTGAGCCCTGTGTGTGGTCACAAATAAACAAGAAGGTACATGCAATACAATGCTGGCTTACGTTTTGTTTTTCTGTTTTATTTTTTTAATCTATTTCATATTAAATTCTAATTCATCACATGTTGTTGGTTTGAGATAAAGGTAGATATCCTCTCTTCACTGCTGCAATTCAATCGTCAGATTATGTTTAATTTTTCAGGAAATCTACACACTTTAATTTCAGACAACGAGTTAGTTCCTGGCCCGAAACCGCTGAACATAATGGTCCGAGTTTTAGGTGCGCAGTAGCTAACCGGAAACGTCCAATGACCGAAGGTGTCACTTCCTTTCCTGAATAAATGGCAGTTGAAATGGTCTATAGACCACCTAATCAACCTATTAATTAAAGTAATCTAATTATACATATACCTTCCTAGCAGCATAATCAGAAAAAACTGGCTTCCATATACCCCATCTCTCCAAAAATTATACAGAACATGAACAAACAAAAACAATATCCTTTGAACTGATCAATGTGGGAATGTTCAGTCATCATGCACAGGAAAAAAACACACACAGTGTATCACCACAAACACATTATACCAATTGTCAAGCATGGTGATGGAGGGGTGTATATAAACATATGAATGGCTGAAGAGGAAAGAGACTTGAATGCTGGAATGGCCAAGTAACAGTCCTGATGTGAGAAAAGAAGGCCATCATACATAATTGAACTGAAACAATGTTGTAAGAGAGAGTGGGCTAAAATTTCTATTAAATAATGTAAGAGACTGATAAACCCCTACAGAATTATTTTTATGTTGCTAAAGGAATTTCTAAATGTATTTAGTTTCCCATAATCAATTTAATAATTATATCACACTTATTTTCCCCCATTTGTTGTTTGATTGGTGTTTACTTAAACTGTTTCTCCCTGAGGTTATGTGTTTGTTTACAGAACTGAACAAGTAGTACTTTCCTTTTCCCATGTTTCTACCTTTGGATCATTTGGACCAAAAAAGAAAACCAAAACAAAACATTGTAGTATGTGGAAAACACACGGCACTGACCTCCATGAAATCTGCACGAGCTGGCATGTAACCAGCCATGTCTCTGGAAAGCTGAGAGTCAAATGAAGGTCTAGGAGGATCATCAGTGGCTGAAGAAAACAATTTGTTTAGAATAATAAACACAGACAGCACTGTCATCAGACCAATTAATGCACTAAAGGCGTTTTGGTTTTGTATTCTTCTTTGCATCAATCTACTTAAATTTGCTTGTTTCGTAAATACATGGCAATGAGAGGAAAGAAGGACGCGTGGAAACAACAAACCATGATGTCATTCGACTCTTCCAGAACTCTTTGCAAAGCAGGTATTATTGACTGTCAGACAGTAACTGCAGGAACCCAATTTAAAAACTCATTGTATTTACATTAGGACATAGAAAGACTCTGCCTCTTCAAATATATTCTTTTTTGAACATCTTGTTAAACATGTTACTGACTTGTTGCCAATTAACATAATTAGATGCAAATCAGTCCTCCAGCTGTTTCTTTTCAGTAACACGTACCCTATTTTTCTCTTAAAAGTTTATATTTCCTCAGTTTACACATTTTAAATGTTTTCTGTTTTATTTAAATAAAACATGGGTTTATGAGATTTGCAAATCATTTCATTCTGCTTGTATTTACATTTTACCCAGCCGCTAATCTTTCTTAGAAATGAGGTTGTAAACCAATATAAAAACACTTTCATAGTTGGCACTGCATCGGGTCACTTACGTTTAAATGGGATGGCAGTGTCGAGCATGCGAGCCTCCTCCACCTGCCTCAGACTGAGTAGAGTCGAAGAGAAAAGCGGGTTGTTGATAAAGTTCTTCATGTAGTGTCCTTCACATTCCTCCTTGGTCTTGGTGCGCATTTGGTAAGCCACATCCTGCCTATTTATACAACAAAATTAAAAATTTAAGTTTGAGACCTCAGAAGCCTGGAAGTCACTTTAGGATTCAACAGTACAACTAGTGCAGGCAAATAATATTTAGTTTATATATATATATATATATATATATATATATATATATATATATATATATATAAAATGTGATAAGCCAGGGCTTTCAGATTTCATGTGAACATTAAAAAAGTATTAGATGGTTTGATGAATAAACTTTTTTTCCATCCAACTATTCAAAAACACTCACACAAGGTTTAATTAACCAATTTTATTTTGTTACAGTCTTTGCCTATATCAATACACATTAGGTGTGTGTGTGTGTGTGTGTGTGTGTGTGTGTGTGTGTGTGTGTGTGTGTACCGTAATTTCCGGATTATTAAGTGCACCCAAATATAAGCCGCACCCACTTAATTTTACAATGATTTTTATTTTGAACATAAATAAGCTGCACCTGTCTATAAGCCGTCTACATTGAAACTAATGAACTTTCCACAGGCTTTAACGAAAGACAGTGTCTGTTACACGGCTTGTATCTAAACAGTAGCCTACCAAGAAAGTCATAGTTCACTGTCTTCCTCCTTCCTTTCACAACTATTTCTCTCGGGAGTTTATCTTTTGGCATCGTCGTGCGTTTAAAAATCACCATCGGTGAAGCTTTTCTCCCGATGCCGTGCAGCTCAGAACACAGGTGAAGTGTGTTTTTTCATGCCCGGTTGTTTTCAGCGTGACAAATGATTCGCCTTTTCCTGTTGCCAGTCCCAGTGAGCGGCAGGTCAAACGTCAGAGGAACCCCATCCATATTTATGATGTGGTGCGGCCCGATTCAGTGGGAGCGCACCCGATTTAATATAAAGAGTTTCATTGGTTCAACCTGTTCGGCAATTTCAATGGTCTAATGTTATGGGGTTCAGTTTTTTTGGCTTAAAGCTTGTAAAACCGGGAAAACCCCAGGAAAAATCCATATATTAGCCGCTTCGTTGTTTAAGCCGCGGTGTTCAAAGCGTGGGAAAAAAGTAGCGGCTTATAGTCCGGAAAATATGGTATATATATGTAAGGGTGGCCCAAGGTTTAGGTTTAGGGGCAAACACTTTTTCACACAGTGGCATGCAGTTCTAGATTTTGTTTTCCCTCAATAATTAAAAACCTTAATTTAAAAACTTCATGTTGTGTTCACTTGTGTATCTTTTGCTAATATTTAAATTAGTTTAATAATCTGAAACAAAGTGTGACAAACATGCAAAAAGATTAGCATTACACACAAACACACAGTACACAGTCTCTCACAAAAGTACACCGCTCATATTTCAGCAAACATTTTAGTATCTTCTCATGGGACAATACTCTAAAAAAGAAACGTGGATATATTTTAAAATAGTCAGTGTGCAGCTTGTGTAGCAGTACAGATTTACTCTCCTCTGAAAATAACTCAACATACAGCCATTAATGTCTAAATAACTGGCAACAAAAGTAAGTACACCCTAAGTGATAACAGCTGTACGTCGCTTAACCATGCAAAGCCACATGTACTATTCATCGTGTTCATGTTTTTGTCTGCTTGTCAGGACCATACAAGTGTGTATCTTGCAGTTAAAATTTGGTGCTTTGAGTACAATTCTCTCATACTGACCACTGGATGTTCAACATGGCGCCTCATGCCAAAGAAGAAGGATTTGAGAATTAGAATCACAAAGAACCACAAAGATGTCCAGGCTATAAGAAGATCGGTAACACCCTGAAACTGAGTTACAGTACAGTGACCAGGGTCATACAGAGGTTTTCCAAGACAGGTTTCACTCGGAACAGGCCTCGCAAGGGTCCATCAAAGATGTTGAGTCCAGGTGTTTTTGTCAGGCTAGACCTATTATTAGTACTATCACTCCATAAGACTACATAATGAGACATTATAACATAAAAATCAGTCTTAAGTAATATACCCTTATACCCTAGTAGTGTACCCTTTGACCTTGACAACTCAAATTATATGTGTGAATGTAAATGATACTAACCAATTCCCAAAACCACAGTCCATAACAGCCTCTAGAAGAGCCATCTCCTCTTGGGCCGTCCAACCAGGCTCTAGTATAGGAAAATCTGATGTCTAGGTAAAGGAAACATATAATGGTTATATCCTTGTTATATTTATTTATATAATTTATGGGAAAAATAGTGAAATACAAATTAATCCATACTGTTTCATTCAAAAACAATTGTATTCTTATTGCAGTGAAGGAACAGCTACAAGGAATTATTAGTAAAAGAAAAAAAAATTATAGTCTTTTTTATAGTCTTTAATGTTGTTGAACATTAAACTACTGTTAATATTTTTGCTTTATAGCATGTCAAAATTAATAACTGTATAAATTAAGTATATTACACATAGCAAATAACTGCAGTTCATTTTTAAAGCAATTCTTATTGAAGTATACTGCCTTCTTTCCCCTCTCTTTCTTTGCATCTACCGAATTGTACGTGTGGGATCATGGCGGGTGGCTGTGCATTTGGAAACGTGTGGTTGAAAGAGAAGCTACAGGGTTAAGAAGTAATAAGGCACACCTGAGCCCAATGTGTCCCAAGTATAATCTCTACCATTCCAAGAAAACTATCATAAATAAATAAAAAAAAAAAGCTCAAAAGGATGATGACAATGAGACATTTCTTTACTGATTGGCTAATAAAATTTGTGTTTTAGTTCTTTATGTATTTCACAGTTTCTCAATATCTCTATATATCTCAATATCTTCTTTTCTTACCATGATCTCATATTTGTGGTCACTCTGGTGCTTTTTATACTCAAAGCCTCTAGTGAAGCACTGTAAACAAACAAACAAACAAACAAACAAAAGCTAAATGCATATTATACATGTGAAACAAATATACAAAGCATGATGATAGTTGTTAAGTTGCTGGGTTACCTGGAGGCAGAGGACAAAAGGTGAAGGTCCACACTCAGCACATTTTACATAGGGCTCCACCAGGTATGAAGAACAACCCAGACAAGGAGGCTTGTCAAAGGGATCATCTGTTGGGGACAAAAAGTATGTAATGTAAAAAATATTAGGTTATTTTAATGTACACAATTGTCTTGTCCTCACAAAGCTACAGTAGACGTCTCTTTAATGTACACTTGCTGACTGTAGCCTTTGGTTGCTATGCACGGACTGTCAGTCATTGATCTGTTAATGAACACAGAAACCTACAGGACCACTGTTGACCATATATGCATGATTAATGGTTTATTCTCAGCCCAGCACCAACCAGCCGACCTTAGAGATGCACAGTGTGTGTCAATGAATCTCTAGTCTTTTATCAACGCAAAACCAAAACCAGGTTTTGGTAAGAACATTTTTTCTTGTGGTTTATTCTTTATTATACTTAACCCATTATTGGTGATATTCCAAACCCCTACACCCCTGCACCCTATATTCCCAATCCTACACTCCTACACCCAATATTCCCAACTCCTACACCCAATATTCCCAATCCCTACACTCCTGTACCTAATATTCCCCACATCTGCACCCTATATTCCCAATCCCTGCACTCCTGCACCCAATATTCCCAACCCCTGAACTCCTGCACCCAATATTCCCCACATCTGCACCCAATATTACCAACCCCTGAACTCCTGCACCCAATATTCCCCACATCTACACCCAATATTACCAACCCCTACACTCCTGCACACAATATTCCCAACATTTGCACTCCTGCACCCAATATTTCCAACATCTGCGAACCCAATATTTCCAACGTCTGCAATCTCGACCCAATTTTCCCAATACCTGCACTCCTCCACCCAATATTCCCAACATCTGCATTCCTGCATATGTGTACATGCATCAGTGTCAGAGCTCCCTCACTCAAATCATATCTACTCCATAGTGGTCCTATGATGATCAACCTCCATTGCTGGACAAGCGACTATTACACTCAGCATGGCAACATTCCCATGTATTTCAGAAACAATTTAAATAAATTATTGCATAATTAATAACATTTCTGTATGCTACACCAGAAAAGGGTCAGACCATCATAGAGGTAGTTAGAGCAAAGTTAGTTTCCAGTGGAAGTAAAAATGGTTACTGTATCTATGGAGTAGGTCGATGCAAGGGGTGTCTGATCTTATCTAAAAAGTGTAGCCAGTGTGAATGCAGGTTTTCATTCCAGTCAAGCAGAAACCACACTCAATACCCTTCTGTTTAATTAGTTAAGCTCAGCTTTCAGTGGACTATCTTGTGACTAACTAGATTACATAGACTTGTAGTTGCATGGAATGAAAACCTTCACCCACACATGCTGGATAAGATTGGACACCATCAGTCTATAGCATTAGGATGAGTTGGTTCTTCCATTCTTCTTCCATTCATATGCTACTGATGTTTCACATTTCTGCTGATTGCTCTGTTTTTCATCCACAACTAAATAGTAGGATCAGTATATAATAAGCATTTTGAACACTGATTTTGTGGATTTAGTGTTACTCAGCTGGAGATCTGAAGGAGTTGGTGACATGTACAGAAACTGAGCTGGACCCCAAACCACATTGAGCTCATGAGCATCTCATCTTCTGCTCCACGTTACCAAAAGTATTTATCATTTCTGTTTAAGAGCATTTAGTTTTTCTTTTCTAGTTGTTTGTATTCATGCAGCTTGTTCAACATTTCCAGGCATGAGTACAACATGAGCCGTGTGTGAACACAGTATTACTGATCCACATGACAGGACAAACACTTGACTATCTTCATTTAATACTATATGTGGTGCACTGAGAGTTTCAGGAGGGGGTAATTTGTAAATACATTTCAGGAATCACGTTAGTTAGTTATCTGAAGTTGACCACCCCAGTCGCCGGTGCTAACTGTTAGCTAGCTTGCTAGCGCACACTCGCTTTTAGGTTAGCGTTCGATTCATGTATGTTTACTTACTTCCAAACGAGGTGAGACGATCCATATTGTGTTGCCAGTGACAATGTTTGATTTACGGGTGTTATTCAGAGGGTAACTCCTTTGTTTCGGGTTGTAATCGCTGCATTAGCTAGCAGGCTAGGATTAGCGAGCTAGTCTAATAGAGCTCGCACTACATGTGTCCTCTCAGTTACATGTGCAGTACATTCTGAGTCAAGTAGCGAAACCTGGTGCACAGTCTACATGTATTTATTACCTCCTAAAGCATTAAACACAATGCACAGACCCCAACTACTGACACCCACGAGAAAAGGAAAAGCTCTAACGTAAGAAACTGTGATGCAGGAAAGCAACAGCTCCCCTGCAGGTCCCTGCTTCAGACACGGAGGGGACAGTGCCTGGAAATGGCGGATAAACAAGGCAGAGGACAGAGAGAGACAGAGAGACAGAAAGATGCAGACAAACAGGAAGACGCAGATAGACTGCCCCAGAGGGACCGACAAATACAGACACAGACAGACAGATGCAGACAGATGCAGACAAACAGGAAGATGCCAATAGACTGACCCAGAGAGACAGACAGATACAAATAAACTGACAGGTAAACAGACACAGATAGACAGACAGAAGGACAGACAAAACATACAGACAGGCAGACAGACAGATACAGAACCAGAGGGACAGACAGACAGATAGACAGAGATTAAACATAGTGTGTTATACAGTCAGATCTTTGCACTTTTGTTTTTGTTTATTTAATGCATTCACAGTGCGTATAACCACTTTAAAACTGCACACACATGAACCTAATTCTTACTTCGAACTGTGAACAAAAACATGTTTAAAAGGTGAGTCTGATAGGGGGAAAAGTATTTGGACACCACAAACAGTATTTTGGCAAAAAAAGTTGGAAACATTAATGGTACTAGAGAAGTACAGTATGTAACCTTTTTTAATTTTGTGGTATTCCTCTTGTCAGGTCCTCCTCAATATATAATAAATCCCTTATCAGGATGCAGCTCCCTCTATACTTCACTGTGCTTATCATGTTCCTAAAGGATTCTTTCTTCAAACTTACATTTGCTACATTACTGTGTATTTATCCACTGATATGAAAGCATGTCATAAAATTATGCGTGACACACATCTGAGGATATCTGAGTGCTGTGTTTTTCATGAATGTTCTGACTGTATTGTACCAGTTGTACCAAGACCCATGTAATTTTATAATTTAGAATCCTGAATAAACCTTGTGTGTGACACAGAGAGACTGAAGGGGAGTAAAGTCTAAATTGTAATTGTGCACATTAATATTAACATTAGAACTTGGATAAATCATTAATTTAATCTAAAGCTATATAAATCAATTCATTTCAGTACAATTAAATTTTATTTCAGTAGCACTATTATTAATGGACCTCAAATGGTCTCAAGGCAGCATTACAGAAATAAATAATTACAAATGTAAATCTTTACCAACGAAAATTTTATCCCTAAAATTTTAAACTATCTAAAAGGAAATGAGGAAGAAGCCCTGATAAGATACATGACACATAAGGGAACTTATACTCATCTGGTTAAAACCAAATGTCAAATTATTTTGGTTTCATCCACAACTGTTTGAGACTTGAGTATAACACTGTTTATGGCAATTGTAGCCCTAAACCATTGTAGCAAACTGTTCATATGGACAATAATCCAAATCTATCTTCATGATTCCTAAATTGTACCCTCCATAGTAATCCCATATATGTTGACAGTAATCTCATATATTTTGACTGTTCATGGGGAGCTATCCTTATCAGTAGCAAGCGGTTTCCAAATAAAGAAAACTCTATTCAGAAGTAGGGCATCAGAATTGATCTGGTAGGTCTGGAGAGGAAAAGGGGACTGGATAAAGATGCCTTTAGCTAAACAAAAAAAAATCGAAATCATACTGAACAAGCCTATATTTAAAAAATATATATATTGTACATTTTTGCAGTTAATAAAGATAACACGTAAACATCCATGTATTAGTTTACCAGTCCTCGTAAATCACAAGATGGCATTACAAGAGTTCCACAAATGTTATGGCTGGTGTTTGAGTTTCAGTATCATTTTTAAAACACCATAGTAAAATTTTATTACTGTTTGTCCTTAGGGAAATCCCTTTTCTCATTTTTTTCAGTCTTGTGTGTCAAGCGCTGTTGCTTTATTTGTTTAGGTAATAGGTAATACAGTAACCTAGCAGGCAAGGCTAGCTATGTAGCTAGGAAATACTCTGTTAAAATGGTAAACTTGGACGTAAGCATGAATTCTATTCTAATTCTATAAATACACTTTTTATAGCACTTTTAACAATGGAAAATTCACAAATCCAGTGTGGCAAAAAATACTCACATGAGACAACAGAGGGATAAAACCTTCAGCATTCTTTTCTGGGTGACACAATGCGATTATGAGTCATTACTCTTGTGCTTCCATAGGAGTAATTACTCATTAGGGTTTGGGAATATTCAGTGCAGGAGTGCAGATGTGGGGAATATTGGGTGC
>NC_060895.1:5679381-5761881 GCF_014805685.1 Silurus meridionalis | reverse complement strand
ACACACACACACACACACACACACACACACACACACACTCACGTGGGTGTGTGGGTGTGTGCCAAACATGGCTAAAGATTCTGGATGACTATGCTCATCTTTTGCAACACAAAGTTTTGCAGGACTTTGTGTCTTCTTTGTTTTGCCATTTAACACATGCAGCGAGTTGGATTAATTCTAAGGATTAAATTTTCATACCTTATCCCGGGTCGAAGAAACTCCCGAATTACCCGAACCTAAGTTCATGTTTGTGTATGTGTGTGTGTGTGTGTGTGTGTCTGTCTGTCTTCCGGGTACATTAGAGGAAGTACGTAATGCTCATCATTGAAGTTATCTCTTTTCACTATTAATCATCACAGCTGCTTGATGACACAATAACCCTCAAAGTGTATGAAGTAATTACTACTGAAATAAATCAGAGATTGTTTATTGCTGTGGTTGAACATTCTGGCATGCCACGCTGCAGAGCGACTCCCTGGCGGCTACTTTTGGTTAGGCGCATACCACAACATATTCCACACTCAGTACATCTCGGTTGTTGCATGTTTTTCCAAATCTTTTCAAACCTATGGCTATAAAGAGTTCGTGGTGACATTCTGAAGGAATCTAGATGCTTACAAAGAATTAAAAAACCAAAAGTGCAACAATGGCCTGGAAGAATTTGTATGGGATGAGAGCCTACGGAATAGTAAGGGTTTGCACAGGAGTGGTCTAATTTATTGCTAAATTGTATTTTTACAAATATAAGTATTTTTCAATAGACTCTTATAAACCCTATAGACCCAATAAAATCAGATTCAGATTAAAAAGTAATAAATAATACAAGAATCATTTAATATAACATTAATATAGGATTGTTCGGAGGGGAAGGTAATGTGTAGCTCACCACTGTACAGCTAAGGCACTAAAATACTGACAACTTGCATAATGGGCATATGACAATCTCAAACAAGTACATGACTTGCATCCTGAAATCAAAGAGCTGAGCTAGTGTGTGAAACAAGGTCAACGGGTAATGGAGTGCAGGCCTGAAGCGTGTAAATATAAATCACGCCACAAGAGGGACCTAGTTCAACGCCCTCAGTATAAGTCCTATGGCAGAACTTTTGGCAAGACATGTTGGTACTTTAGCTATACATTTCTTTTCTTCATAAAAACTAACTCTATTTTTTCATAGTAACCAAATATCATTACTTACATTTTCAGTAAGAAAATACACATTTACATAAAGGAGGCATCTTTATATTAACGTTACATTTCCTGCCATGTCTGCGCATCATTAAGGAACGTTATTTTTATTCATCCTAAAATTAATTATCTTCCTTTTCAATATAACCACATACAGAACATAGTAAACATACAGCATTTCAGCATTTTTCCCAGCCTATTACCTCGGTTTCACAGCTGAGAGTTAAACACACTCATTATAAACAATAACTGATATAGAGTAATATGGTTTATTAAGTACCCTTATTGTTACATAACAGTTAAAGACACTACAGTGTGAACAGGGTGTAAGTAGGGACTCTGGCAAGACTAGCTTTGGCAGCAATATCCCAGTTCATTGAAACACTTTACATAACTGTTACTTTACCTAAGAAAAAAGCTCCTAAAAAAGTGGTTGACTAAATAAATATTTTCAGCCTAGACTTAAACACTATGACTGTGTCTAGGTCTCGAACACTAATTTAAAGGCTGTTTTATAACTGGTGTGCTTTGTAAGCAAAACCTCTGCCCCCTGTTATAGTTTTCAATATTCAAGGTACCAACAAATAGCCTGCACCTTTTGATCGAAGTAGGCGTGTTGGATCTTATTGGAACAAATGTTTGCACAGATATTGTTGCACAGGACCATTCAGGCATTTATACATCAGTAGTAGTATTTTGTAATCAATGTGAGATTTAATTTGGAGCCAGTGTAGACTGAATATGACAGAAGTGATCAAATTTCCTGGTTCTGGTAAGGTCTTTTATTGCTGCATTTTAGTCAAACTAAAGTGCACTTATTTAGTTATTAGGACATCCAGACAGTAAGGCATTACAATAGTTTAATCTAGATGTAACAAAAGCATGAACTAGTTTTTGTTGCATCCTGTAATAACATCATATTTTATATATCAGCCATATTTCTAAGGTAAAAAAAGGCTATACTGGTAATTTTATTCAGATGAACATGCAGGAAAGACTAGAGTGAGACAATTAAAACATCCAAAGATGCTCTTCTTCTTCTTTCGGCTTCTCCCATTAGAGGGGCCACAGTGGATCATCCGTCTCCATTCCCCTCTGTCTTCTACATCTGCCTTTTTCACCCCAACTACCTGCATGTCTTCCCTCACCACATCCATAAACCTCCTCCTTGGTCTTCCTTTTTTCTTCCTTCCTGGTTGCTCCATCCTCAGCATTCTTCTACTGATATACCTCATGTCCCTCCTCTGCACATGTCCAAACCATCTCAATCTCGCCTCCCTCGCTTTGTCTCCAAAATGTCCTACATGCGCTGTCCCTCTAATAAACTCATTTCTAATCCTGTCCATCGTCATCACTCCCAACAAAGACCTCAACATCTTCAGCTCTGCTACCTCCAGCTCCACCTCCTGTCTTTTACTCAATGCCACTGTCTCTAAACCATACAACATCGCAGGTCTCACCACAGTCCTATAAACTTTCCCTTTCATGCTTGCAGATACTCTTCTATCACAAATCACTCCTGCTATCACTCTTCTCCACCCACTCCACCCTGCCTGCACTCTTTTCTTCACTTCTCTAACACACTCTCCATTACTTTGCACAAAACATCCAAATATGCTATGAAATCAAAAAGTTTTATTTTAGCTGCATGTGGTAGACCAAATTTCAATCAAAGACCTGGCAGATTTGAGGCTAATGAGCAATTTTCAGGACAAACATGGTCAAACCAGATATGTTAAGTTTACTGTTGTTTATTCCCTTTTATAGATTTATTTTAATGTTCAAAAATGCATTAAAGGCAAATTTTATTATTTTAAGGCAACTTAACTTTACAGCATTTCATTTTTTTTTTTTTTTGCACGGTTTGCACTGTATGTGAATTAATTTTGAGTTAAATGTACCAGCTAAAAGTGTTGACTCCTTTGTGAATATGGCATGACTATCATGCAGAGAAGATGCACAGTATCTTATAGAGAAAGTTGTGTTAATCTTATTTAAATAGGTCAAAAATGCTTGTATAGGTATTGAAACAATTGCCTCTTTTCTGATGTGGTCAAGAAATCAACAATATCTAATATTTCATGTGATCACAGAAATCTTATCAGAAGCTCATCATCTAGAAACACATCTAAATTCTTAGTTGTGTATACTACATGGACTGTATGGGCACCAGTGCTGATTGAGGGGGTCCAGTATGAAGGAGTTATACAAGGGCAGATCAGATGATTAAACTGATCCTGGACAATCAACGATTCGTTTGAGATCTGAAAGGATCACAATATCTATGGCAGTTTCCTTCATCGCCACAAGAGGGCGATCTTGCACTGTGCTACACTCAAAGTTTTGTTTATGAAATTGAATGATAAAAAAAAGGCTGTATACAGGAACATGGCTGTTATGTCACAAGAACTTTTTTTTTTTCAAATATACATTTGGTACATATGTAAAATGTAGAAAGTCAGAGAAAAGTCTACTTGCCTGCTTCTCAAGCTGTAGGCAGTGAACTGCACTGTAACACTGCGAGGGTGGCAGTGAAGTTTTCAATCTAGGATCCATGATCCATCTGGAATCTAGAGATTTATTTAAGTAGACGTTTAGCTCACAGTTACCACAAATCAAAATTCATGGGTGTACTCCTGATCCCCTTAAAGAACAATCTTGCAACATCCAATAGCCTCTTATTGGCTTAGACATTCTGCCTTTGTGCTCACTTGTTTACTTGTAAAATATATATATATTACAAGTAAACAAATGAGCACAAAGGCAGAATGTCTAAGCCGATAGGAGGCCATTGGATGTTGCAATATATATATATATATATATATATATATATATATATATATATATATATATATATATATATATTCTTTGTGTTCTTAGTTATGAGACAAAACCAAGAGTGTTTTCAGCAACCATGTGCTCCTTTAAAATACATTTATGATCTCACATTATTATTATTTTTTTTAACACAAAGAGGACCTAGAAAGGCTTATACCAGATGCTCTCTCTTTTCTTCTACAGCGCCCACACTGAGGTCCCAGCAGATGGGTATTGTTGCACGGGGGGAGGGTGCTAAAGAGAAGAGGTGGTGGGGCTGAAAGTGTGTAATGAGGTAATTGTGTGGCCCAAGCTCATTGTGGCACACTTTCTGCATTAAGCAATTTATGGATCATCCAGGCTTTGATCCTTCCAAAAAGGGCCCATGGGGGTTGCAGTGTCTTTCAGAAGCTCCCCAGGGTCAACATGTGAAGAGCGGGTGAAAGCTGGCGAGTCCTGAGGCAACATGGCCATTTGGAAACAGACGTGTGCCTCCTTGGGCTTTAAAAATTTATTTTTTTTGATCTGCCGCTTTTGTTGCAAATGATACATGCAGTCTCTGCTCAGTGTGCAAATTTCATACATCACAGGGAATCATAATTCGGTGAAGTGTAGCAGGCAGTACAGTGTTGGATCAAATAAAGCTTGACACTGAATAGTATCAGAAAGCATCATTCAATTATTAAAACACTGTATCATTACAACCTATCAATTTGGATAATTTTCTGCATATTATACAATCTGAATCACATATGTCCTTGTAATTCTGTTTCATAAGGCCCATGTGCTGTGGTGCTGCTTGGTAAACTCAATCAGTCTGATGCAAATTAACCACAAACCAAATCAAATTAGGTATCAGTATAAAATGAGGTTAGTTAAATGTATTTGCTGCCAAATAAGACGACTAGCATTAGCAATTCACAAGATTTCTCCATACATACAAAATAGTGATAGGAAGCACTTTTTGGTTTCAGGTGAAAAATCTCATGGAAAAGATCATATTTTTCCTATTTTCCTGTACAATTTATTTATATAATAAAAAATAATATCTTTACAGTTTCACTTTACATCTGATGTTATAAAGACTCCATGTTTACATTCTAAAATGTAAATCAGATAACAAGGTATACAGTTACAGATGGCAAAAGTACACACATCTTCACTCAAGTAGAAGTACAGATACTCATGTTTTAAAAGACTCTGGTAAAAGTTCTGACTACACTTTTTTACTCAAATTAAAGTAAAGAAGTTTGGGCTCTGACATGTACTTCTACCTGTATTAGTGTCACGCTGGTAACTGGACCTCACATCACATTGATATATTAATACAAAAGTATTTCAAATGTTGTTATCTAATAAATGTATCCAGGTTGAACAACCACCATATAGAACACAAGCAGAGAAAAGATATCTGTGGTGTGTGAGAACCAGGAAATGATACACCAGTGGTAGATTGAAAAAGCTGTGCAATGACAAGAAAAAGGTTGATGGACTGAAAATGGCACAGTGAGAAAAAAATGTACCAGATTAAAAAAAGTTTGCAAGCAACCAAGCAGGCATTTTATTTCAGATTGTTTTAAGAATGTAAACAGTTGATGTTCACAAATGGCTCTTCTGGCTTTCCCTTTTTGTTATGCTGTTATGCTGCGCATACACAAAACAACACACTACAAATCGTACAGAGTAGGTAGCCATAGTGTCAGTGTGCTAACTTTTCCGTTTTTATACCCCTGGCATTGTTGTGTATGTTTTGAGGTTAAATAATCATAAAAAAATGCACTCAAAGTATGAGGCGGTGCCACAGATAGGCGTCAAAAACCGGGAGTAAAACAGAATGTCTTATTTGTCTAAACATACAAACACAAGAGAGTTTGAGATGTGACTGTAGCAAAATGGTACACTTAACTGAGTGCTTCCTTAGAAGCATAGACAGGAGCATGGAAGCACAGAGCAGTAGGTAGTCCGATGATCTATGATCGTAACCTGTAGATCAGACGGTAAATGAAGGGCTGCAGCTAACAACGCTAGCGGCACAAACAGCATGCATGCCGAAAGAGAGCCGGAGAGGTAAACACGTTCACCATATCGGAGCATGACGTGAGGAGGGCATTCAAGCGAGTGATTACCAGGAAGGCAGCAGGACCAGATGGCATCACAGGTCGGGTTCTGAAAGCCTGCTCTGACCAGCTAGCACCGGTGTTCACTGAGCTATTCAACATCTCTCTGGAACAATCTGTTGTCCCCTCATGCTTTAACAAGTCCACCATTGTTCCTGTCCCGAAGAAGCCCCAGCCCGCCTGCCTCAACGATTACCACCCTGTAGCCTTGACCTCAGAAGTGATGAAGTGCTTTGAAAGACTGGTCAGAGACTTCATCACTATGACACTACCAGACACACTGGACCCTCTACAGTTCGCATACTACCAGAACCGTTCTACTGAGGATGCCATCGCAAATCTTCTACACACAACAATGAGCCACCTGGTGGGTCTGATCTCCAACAACGATGAGACGGCCTACCTAGAGGAGGTTAAAAACCTGGAGAGATGGTGCCAGAAGAATAACCTTCTCTGAACTTTAACAAGACTAAGGAGTTGATAGTGGACTTTAGCACGAAGCAGGAGCAGTCATACCAACCACTAAACATCAACGGGACCCCAGTGGAGAGAGTGGACTTTCCGGTACTTAGGTTTTCACATCACAAAGGACCTGTCTTGGTCCTGTCACATCAACATTCTGGTGAAGAAGGCCCGGCAGCGTCTGTACTAACTGAGACACTTAAAGGACTTTAAACTTCCCTCTCAGGTGCTAAAGACTTTCTACACCTCCCAGTCGATGAGGGATTCTAGGGTGGAGCCCCGACGTTGTGAGTCTAGAATCTCTTGGACGGACTAAACGGAGGGTTTGTCCAGCACCTCCGGGGGATGTGGATTGATGGTGGCTCCAGGGTTCTCTGTGGCCAGAGGAGAGAAGGGTTTTAGGAGCGACTGGCTGAGCTTCCAGCAGGGCAGTCAGAGGCACAGATCTCGGGTTAAACCACACCTTGTCTCCCGGTTGGTAAGGAGGTGCCTCCAATCTTTGAGGATCTGCGAACCTCCTTGCGGTTTTGAGGGCTCTTTGGAGCTGGGAATGTGAGGACTCCCACACTCTCATGCTCTCCCGGAACCAGTGATTCAAAGAGGGGACGTTTGAAGGTTCATTCGTCCAGGGAAATAGTGGAGGTTGGAAGCCCAAGCACGCACTGGAATAGGGTCAAGATGACGGCTTCTTGGTGCAGGGAGTTCTGTGCTTACTCTGCCCATGGGAGGAACCGTTTCTGTTTTTGATCTTGGTGGCAGTAGGATCTGAGGTAACGTCCCAGCTCCTGTATCTTCCACTCTGTCTGGCCATTTGTCTGTGGGTGATAGCTGGATGAGAGGTTAACGGTAACACCAAGGAGCTTAAAAAACGCCTTTCATACGTGAGATGTGAACTGAGGACCCCGGTCTGACACTATTTCTTCTGGGAGTCAAAATTCTGGAACATGTGGTGGAAGAGTACCTCTGCGGTCTCTAGAGCTGAGGGCAGACTTCGGAGGGTGACTAATCTGCAGGTTTTAAAGAAGCAATCCACAGCTACTAGGATGCAGGTGTTACCGTCAAAGTTTGGCAGATCCATGATGAAATCGACAACCAGATGGGACCAAGACCGTTGTGGGGTTGGTAGGGGAACCAGTTTCCCCGCTGATAAGTGGCATGGTGTCTTTGACATGGCACAGACAGAGCAGCCTCAGATGTATCTAGCTACGTATCAAATGCTCATCCCGGGCCACCAGTAGCGAAATCAGACCATAAGGAAGGTCTGTCTTATGGCCAGAACCTTGGAACAAGAGTTCTCTCCTCAGGGCATTCAGGTGGGGCTGGCTCTCTAATAAAGCCCATCTGGCCTCCCAGGGGTTAAGGTGTTTAGCTTCCCAAAGGTATTGGAGGTTCTTGTGATCGGTGATCACCATGTACAGATGCGCTACCCCCTCCAACCAGTGACGCCACTCTTCTAGAGCTAGTTTGATAGCCAGAAGTTCTTGATTTCCAATGTCATAGTTCTGTTCTTTGGGAGAGAGTTTCTTCGAAAAGAAGGTGTAGGGTTGCAGGAATAAATTGTTACCCATATGTTGGTATAGGGCAGCTCCTGTGGAGGAGGCATCCACCTCCACTATGAAAGGGAGCTGGGGATCTGGGTGGCGTAGTACTGAACTCCCTGCAGTACTGAACTTCCTTTTAATCTCGAGGAAGGCTTCCTTGGACTCCTGGTTCCATCCAATGTTTTTGGTCTTTCCCCTCAGGAGTGAGGTGAGCGGGGCGGTAACCAATCCGGAGTTACAAATGAACTGTCGATAGAAATTGGTGAACTCTAGGAAGCATTGCAGCTCCTTTGTGGAACCCGGGCGAGGCCAGTCCAGAACTGCCTTAAACTTCCCCTGGCCCATTCGTATCCCTGACGGACTGATGTCATACCCCAGGAATTGTATCTTGGACTGGTGTAATTAGCATTTCTCCAGTTTCAGGTAGAGGAGGTGATCCCGTAATTGTCCTAGGACCTGGTTGACGTGACCTTGATTTTCCGTTGGTCTCAGGAGTAAATGAGGATGTCATCGATGTAAACAATGACGAATCGATGGAGGAACAGTCAGGACACCTCATTCATAAACATCTGGAATACCCCTGGGGAAATGGACAGTCCATACGGCATGACCCGTTACTCATAGTGCTCTGAGGGGGTGATTAAGGCTGTCTTCCACTCGTCCTCCTTGCGTAAACGCACCAAGTTGTAAGCACTCTGAAAGTCTAACTTGGTAAAGATTTGTGCCACATTGAGATCTTTGAGGCCGCTGCACTCGGCCCTGAATACGAAGCCGGACGCGGGCGGTAAAGCCCCGCTGGTAGGAGCCGAAGTGAATGCCTCCCGGAGAGCAGCGTGAGGTCCTTGATTGGATCCAAGATGTGAGCCAGTTGGGGATCCATCAAGGTACATTTTTTACCGTCTGATCTTCTGTCACGGATAGAACAGGCGTCAGAAACCGGGAGTAAAACAGAACGACTTTTATTTGTCTAAACATACAAACACAAGAGAGTTTGAGAGGTGACTGTAGCAAAATGGCACATTTAACTGAGTGCTTTCTTAGAAGCGTAGCCAGGAGCGTGGAAGCACAAGGAACAGAGCAGTAGGTAGTCCGGAATGATCTATGGTCGTAACCTGTAGATCGGACGGTGAGTGAAGGGGAATAGGGACCTTATAAAGGGGACATGTAAATGGAGGACAGGTGTAGGTGATTAGACAGGTGTAGGTGATTAGTAGGAGGGAGAGGCTGAGCGAGAGTGTTGAGTGAAGGAGGGAGGTGTGGCTGTTGCTTCTCTGACAGGTGGAGACTAAACAAATGGCGATCCGCCAATTAATACTTTCCTGGGCAAATTCAGATTTTAACTATGTTCTTACCTTTGGATATGTTCTCTTCAACTGGAGATCACTGTGAAGGGTTAAACTCAAGAATCATGATGGGTTTGGATGATATAAACAGTCTGCTAAATTGCTTTAAGACTACAGTTGCCATGAAGAGTTTTTGCATTCAACCGTCCATCAGTAAACAGTTAACAATGATGGAACAATGATAGAACTATAATGAATGGATGTTCAGTGTCACCCAGATGAGGATTGGTTCACTTTTTAGTCTGGTTTCCCTTAATGTTTAATCCAAATACCATCTCAGGGAGATTTTCCTTACCACTGATACCACTAGCTTGCTTATTAGGGATAAACTTATATAGAGTGATTTACAAATGTGAATGTTATATTGATTTATTGATTTATTTCTATTAAGCTGCTTTGGGACAATGTCCATTTTGAAAAACCAATACATTACAAATATAACTGAGCTGAACTGAATTTAAATGCAAGTATTATCCATGGCACAGAAAATATCTGGAAAAGGAACACTGAGTTCTTTAGTTTCATCAGAAACTTTTTGCTGGAGTTTGGTCTGCCATGTCTTAACTTCCATGATCCTCTGCCCACATGACATCTGTTCAGATTTCTATCACCATGTAGCTAGATACCTGATTATTAATTTAACTTGCAATAATCTCTCACTTTAGCATTTTCATATGT
This sequence comes from Silurus meridionalis, assembly GCF_014805685.1. Lineage (NCBI taxonomy): Eukaryota > Metazoa > Chordata > Actinopteri > Siluriformes > Siluridae > Silurus > Silurus meridionalis. The sequence goes on along the minus strand of NC_060895.1, from coordinate 5,751,735 downwards.
TTTGGTTGGTTTACAAATGCTTCTTTATCAGATCTACTAGTCCAATATATTTAGAATTTCCCTTACTTGTTTATTTTCTTAATATTAACAGTCTGTGCATTTGTATGGTCTGTTCAGCATATTACACATCATACATGTATACACTCATATGACAAAGTACTTGTATGTGTAAAACACTTGGGAAAATAAGTATAAAGATGAATATTCTGATGAGAAATAGGAAATGAAACAAATATATAAAATTTAACATGTGTATGTTTTCTAAGAATGATTTGCAGTAATGTTCATCAGGAAATATGTTCCCATAGAAAAGGTAGAGAAAGTATGTAAAGAAGTGCATATTACAGTGGTACCGCCCAAATGTCTCTTTAATAAAAATTGAATAAAAAAATGTCGCCCTTCTCCTCATGTCGCTTTTATTACATGTGAAATAAGAGACAGATACAGAGGCTCAAAACAGTGATTAAGATGCAAGTTATCATTTAAACAAAATGTCAAGCCCCTTCTTAAATCTTCATTTTTTCCACTGTGTCCTCATGCCTGTCCTCTTCTGCCCTTTTGGAACACCCACACGATTCATAAGCATTGTGAGCTGGTGCTGTTAACATGAACCAGAACATCAGTTCAACTCTCCGGTGTATTGAGAAGGCATGCTTTTTGTTGTAGTTTCCTGTGTGTGTGTGTGTGTGTGTGTGTGTGTGTGTGTGTGTGTGTGTGTGTGTGTGTGTGTGTGTGTGTGTGTGAGAGAGAGAGAGAGAGAGAGAGAAAGAGAGCGAGAAAGAGAGAGAGAGAGAAAGATAGAGAGAAGAGAGAGAGAGAGAAAGATAGAGAGAAAGAGAGAGAGAGAAAGAGAGTGACCTCTTTCTTCAGTGAAATCACAGGCGTGAGGCATTAGCTTGCACACAATCAGCTGCGGGGGTCAACAACAATGTGTGGAACACACAGGTTTTCCTGTAGCAAACACTGAGTATACTTTACTCTGCAGAACAGGACCTCAATGAGTAGGAGGAAGTTTGTGGATCAGTCTGAAGGTCTGTGAGGGATGAGAAAAGCAGATCACGATTTTGAATAATAGTTGTTCATAGCTTCATATGAGCTGTTTGTAGGATATCAAGAAAGCTTTGATCCCAGGTCAATGGAAAGTGAAGATCCAGTAAGGCACAGTTCAGTTACATGGGTACAGAGATGTAACTGACAATGATACACACAAACACACATGATCTGGATATTAGAAGACTAGCTAGAAATATAGGTGAAAACGATTTATTGAAAATTTATTCAGAGTCTCTGCCAGGAAAACTGTGCATGAGGCTGAAATACATCCTGGATGAGACACCAGTCCATTTCAGCTTGTAACTGCAAATCCACAAGCCCAGAATGAATCAGTGTGCAACTGTTATATACAATTAATTTATTTAAAATAAATTAACAGTGTTGTTATTTCTTTGCATATCCAGGCAATGTAGGAATCTGGGGTGAAAGCACAGGGTCAGCCATGTTACAGTGCCCCTGGAACACAGAGAGTAAAGGGCCTTGCTCAAGGGCCCTAAGACTGGCAGCTTGGTGATACCAGGGCTTAAACCTTCTTAATCGTGCCACCACCTCTGAAAGATTTCACACTGCAAAAATAGTAAGATTTCTTAAAATAAGAAAACATATCCAGGCTTTTGAAAAGATGTCTTACATTTAAATAAAAAATTAGCATTAAGACACTTTCAATTCCAGTTTCAAGGCTCCTCACTGTCTCAGCTGTAATGTGGCTGGAGCTTTTCCTTGCCACAGTCTCGCTCATTAGGGGAAAAACTTACACTTATAAAGTACAACCTTATTTATTCTTTATCACTACATTATCTGTGCAAAGCTGCTTTGAGACAATGTTCGTTGTTAAAAGTGCTATACAAATAAAAATTAATCGAATTGAATTATCACACACATGGACTACAAACATATACATATATATATATATATATATATATATATATATATATATATATATATATATATATATATATATATATATATATACTATGATTATATATTGCTTTATTATATAGATGACAATTGAGTTACATTGCTTTTACTGCCATAGAAAAGATCTTAATAAAGATTGGCTTACGGAAAAAACTAAAAAAGTATTTTTGGAAGCCACCTGCTTCTCAGAAATGTACATGCCAGTGAAAGAGAAAGGAACAAGAGAAATGAAACCTGGTGAGGGTCAAGGGAGCAATGTAACGTTAGACTATCTGTCCCTCTCACTCACACACACTATTTTGAATTCCACCAGCTGTACATGAGTACACCTCATTACTCATTCTACTTCTACCAGACATTACAGAAAAGGCCTGAAGCATACAGCAGAAAGTGACCCGGGACTATTTGTTTGGTGATTCTGTAAGGATGGGGATAGCTATTTTAGTGCTGTAAGGGAGACTGGGGACTGTTACATTATAAGGATGCAACTAGCGTGATAAAATGTAGTAATTGTAAAGGTACTTATAGTAGTAAATGTTGTGGTTGAGTTAAAAAATTAAAGTGTTATTTTATTTTAATCAATTAACAAAATGAAAAGTAATTCAACAGAAGAAAAATCCAAATCAGATCAATATTTAGCAGTGTGGGCGGTCAGGGCCAGCAAAGCCTTCTCTGCTGGCTTAACACTATCAGAAGCACTAACCTACATTTACAACCTAAATTCTAATATTTGGTACATAAAATTGTTTTAATTTATTCCCAACAGTTTATCCGCTTCATTTCGTAGCGTTTCTCTTGGCTGCACTGCTTCCAGTACATGTATGTCGATGTTGTCCAATCAGATTTCAGCCTCTATGTGCTGCCATGTCAATCTAATCTGCCCAGGGTCTTCTAAGTCTGTTCTGCTGGCCCTTTTACCATAGAGATTATTAGCAATGGATCTGTTTCTTTAACCAATCAGATTTCGAATTCGCCTCACAGGGCCAGCTAGCTTGCACAGAACAGCGTCAGCATTTTTCAAGTTCAACTGGCAAAACACGTCTGTAGCTCTGCACACATTAATACATCTGAGTTAGACTTTTTTATGCATACGGAGAAAGAGAAATTTATTTGGTGTCGTACATACTTAAAAATACATTTTAAAGAAAAGCTAGACATCGTGAGGAGAGGTTGGCCAACCCTGAAGCTAGCTAGCTTGTCTCAGCACGGGAAAGGGTTGCCACTTATTATTGCGACGTGATAGTGGTGGTATTAAGAGGATTAGAAAGTGGCCCGCCACCCTTTGGCTTTTAATTCTTACTATTGCATACTATGTAGGAGGCTTACTGTAAAACAGCCAATTTCTTCTACTAACTCTAATAAACTACTAAGGTGAGGTTGTGGAAAACAGTTTTATGTCATAAAACATACTGTACACTATGGCAAGGAACCTAGCCATTATGGATGCACAAGCCAGTGCACTCTTAGTGCCAGTCCCAAGCCCGGGTAAATGGGGAGGGTTGCGTTAGGAAGGGCATCCAGTGTAAAAACGTGCCAAATCAAATATGCGGATCACAAATGAGAATTTCATACCGGATCGGTCGAGGCCCGGGTTAACAACGACCGCCACAGGTATCGTTAGCCGACAGGGTACCAGTGGAAATTGGGCTACTGTTGGCCGAAGAAGGAGAAGGAGAGGAGGAAGACGTCTACAGAGACGGCAGGGAAAGGAGCAGTGTAGGAGAGTGGAGGTTAGGGTTGGTACTTTAAATGTTGGTACTATGATGGGTAAAGGGAGAGAGATAGCTGATATGATGGAGAGGAGAAAGGTAGATATGTTGTGTGTTCAGGAGACCAAGTGGAAAGGGAGTAAGGCCAGGAACATTGGAGGTGGATTTAAACTGTTTTATCATGGTGTGGATGGAAAGAGAAATGGTGTAGGGGTGATTCTGAAGGAAGAGTACAGTAAGAGTGTAGTGGAGGTGAAGAGAATTTCTGATAGGGTGATGATCGTGAAGGTGGAAGTTGAAGGATGATGATAAATGTCATCAGTGCCTATGCTCCACAAGTCGGCTGTGAGATGGAGGAGAAGGAAAAATTCTGGAGTGAGTTAGATGAAGTGGTAGATGGTGTACCTAGGAAAGAACGATTGGTAATTGGGGCAGACTTTAATGGACATGTAGGTGAAGGGAACAGAGGTGATGAGGAGGTGATGGGTAGGTATGGTTTTAAGGAGAGGAATGTGGAAGGGCAGATGGTGGTAGATTTTGCTAAAAGGATGGAAATGGCAGTGGTGAACACTTATTTTAAGAAGAAGGAGGATCATAGGGTGACGATAAGAGTGGAGGAAGGTGCACACAGGTGGACTATGTGCTATGCAGGAGATGCAACCTGAAGGAGATTGGAGACTGTAAGGTGTTGGGAGGGGGCAGTGTAAATAGACAGCATCGGATGGTGGTCTGTAGGATGGTTTTGAAGGTGAAGAAGAAGAGGATGAGAGTAAAGACTGAAAGAAGAATAAGATGGTGGAAACTTAAGGAGGAAGAGTGTAGTGTGAGGTTCAGGGAAGAGGTCAGACAGGGGCTCGGTGGTGGTGAAGAGGTGTTGGATGATTGGGCAACTACTGCAGGAGTGATGAGGTAGGCAGCTAGCAAAGTACTTGGTGTGACATCTGGAAATAGAAAGCTAGACAAGGAGACGTGGTGGTGAAATGAGGAAGTGCAGGAGAGCATTAGGGGAAAGAGGTTGGCAAAACAGAAGTGGGATAGACAGAGTGATGAGAAAAGTAGGCAGGAGTACAAGGAGATGCGGCAGCAGGTAAAAAGGGATGTGGTGAAAGCCAAGGAAAAGGCATTTGAGGAGCTGTATGAGAGGTTGGACACTAAGGAAGGAGAAAAGGATTTATACCGATTGGCCAGGCAGAGGGACCGAGCTGGAAGGATGTACTGCAAGTTAGAGCAGTAAAGGATGGAGAGGAAATGTGTTGACTAGTGAGGAGAGTGTGTTGAGAAGGTGGAGGGAGTATTTTGAGCAGCTGATGAATGAGGAAAATCAGAGAGAGAAGGTTGGATGATGTGGAGTTGGTGAAGCAGGATGTAGATAGGATTAGTAAGGAGGAAGTGAGAGCAGCGATTAAGAGGATGAAGAGTGGAAAGTCGGTTGGACCAGATGACATCCCGATAGAAGCGTGGAGATGTTTAGGAGAGATGGCAGTGGGTTTTGACCAGATTGTTTAACAGGATTTTGGAAGGTGAGAAGATGCCTGAGGAATGGAGAAGATGTGTGCTGGCACCGATCTTTAAGCATAAAGGAGATGTGCAGACCTGCAGTAACTACAGGGGAATTAAGTTGATCAGTCACACCATGAAGTTATGGGAAAGAGTAGTGGAAGCCAGGCTGAGAGAAGAGGTGACCATCTGTGAGCAACAGTATGGTTTCATGCCGAGGAAGAGCACCACAGATGCCTTATTTGCTTTGAGGATGTTGATGGAGAAGTATAGAGAAGGACAGAAGGAATTGCATTGTGTATTTGTGGATTTAGAGAAAGCGTCGACAGAGTGCCAAGAGAGGAGTTGTGGTATTGTATGAGGAAGTCAGGTGTGTCAGAGAAGTATGTGAGGGTGGTGCAGGACATGTATGAGGACAGTGTGACGGCAGTGAAGTGTGCAGTAGGTACGACAGACTGGTTCAGGGTGAAGGTTGACTGCATCAAGGATCGGCCCTGAGCCCTTTCCTGTTTGCAGTGGTGATGGACAGGTTGACGGACGAGGTCAGACAGGAGTCTCCTGGACTATGATGTTTGCGGATGATATTGTGATTTGTGGTGAGAGTAGGGAGCAGGTTGAGAAGAGCCTGGAGAGGTGGAGATATGCGCTGGAGAGAAGGGGAATGAGAGTCAGTAGGAGTAAGACAGAGTACATGTGTGTGAATGAGAGGGAGGGCAGTGGAGTGATGCGGTTGCAGGAGAAGAGCTGGAAAAGGTGGAGGAGTTCAGGTACCTGGGGTCAACAGTGCAAAGTAATGGAGAGTGTGTTAGAGAAGTAAAGAAAAGAGTGCAGGCAGGGTGGAGTGGTGGAGAAGAGTGACAGGAGTGATTTGTGATAGTAGGGTATCTGCAAGAATGAAAGGGAAAGTTTATAGGACTGTGGTGAGACCTGTTGTATGGATTAGAGACAGTGGCATTGAGTAAAAGACAGGAGGCGGAGCTGGAGGTGGCAGAGCTGAAGATGTTAAGGTTTTCGTTGGGAGTGACGAGGATGGACAAGATTAGAAATGAGTTTATTAGAGGGACAGCATGTAGGATGTTTTGGTGACAAGGTGAGGGAGGCGAGATTGAGATGGTTTGGACATGTGCAGAGGAGGGACATGAATTATATTGGTAGAAGAATGCTGAGGATGGAGCCACCAGGTAGGAGGAAAAGAGGAAGGCCACGGAGGAGGTTCATGGATGTGGTAAGGGAAGACATGCAGGTAGTTGGTGTGAAAGAGGCAGATGTAGAGGACAGGGTGGTATGGAGACGGATGATCCGCTGTGGCGACCCCTAATGGGAGCAGCCGAAAGAAGAAGAAGAAGAAGGGTACACTATGGCAAGGTAGTTGGGTAGCAGATTGGGTTTTCAAAATGTGCTGTTTTTGTAGCACACTTGAAGAAGACAACAAGCGTGTGGTTGATTTAGGTTCTTTCTTTATTCAGCCAACATATTTGTAAATCGAGACAGATCTCTCCACAGCACATCTCAAGACACGAATACCATTCCCCAACACGTTTTTCACACAACAAATCACTCTCGCGTTATTCACTCTTCTTCTCTTACACTTTTGGGGATTCTTGACCTGGCTACTGCCACCCGCTGGGCATTAATTACCTGATTGTGAATATACAAATGTGTGCTAACTGATTCAATAAAGATTTTTCGAACTGACAATTCCCAGAACGAACACTCTTAAGTGGGTGGCGCTAGATTATACCACAAAACTATCAGCATATTCGAGATTTTCCCACATTTTAGCTATTTTGAAAAAGCACAAAGAAACTGGCAGTGGTTGGACAAGAAATCTTAATACATCTAATGAAAGACACATCATGCTTACTTTCCTTTGACATCAGAAGATGTCCAGCAGTGCCATCAGCAAAGAACTAACAGAAACCAGTGGCACCCAAGTGCACACGTTAATTCTCTGGAAAAGGCTGACCAGAAGTGGTCTTGGTGGAGGAATTGCCTATTAAATGCTATGGAAACCAGCGACTTAATAATGCACAAAAACATAGGGACTTGGGTAAGAAAAATGACAGCAGGTGCTCTGGGCTAATGGGTCAAAATCTGACATATTTGGCAAGTTGTTTTCCTAAGGGCTGGAGAGCAGTACAATAATGATTGTCTGCAGGCAACAGTGAGTTTTCCTGCAAGTTTGGGGATGCATTTCTGCAAATAAATTTGGAGACTTGGTCAGGATTAATGGTGTCCTCATTGCTGAAAAATACAGGCAGATACTTAGTTATTATGCAGTACCATCAGCAACGACCTCAAACATACAGTTAATATCAGAACTACCATCACTGCAGAGAACAACAAAAAGTTCTGAAAGTAATAGTTTAAATATAATTTACCTGGCAAACTGACTCCTGTAGAGTCTGAGATATAACAGATGTGGTCAGACTTGCTGATGATCAATTAATCAAGGGCATCTGGCTGCTACTAAACCTCTTAATTCATATGGAAGCAGTTCTACTTAGTGGCTTTTTCATTTTGGCTTAATTTTTTTAAAATAAATCATCAATTATGTGTTAATCTAAGGTTGTATTTAACTTATTTTAAGAACTGCTAAGAATAATTCTTTTGATGTCCTGATTCATAAAACCAAAGAATTCAAATAGGGTGTATTTGTAACCACACACACACACACACACACACACACACACACACACACACACACACACACACACTTTTAGTGTATATTTATGCAGATTCTGTATAATGCAATTAAAAGGGCATGGGGCATAATATGGAAAATTGAGCTGTGCATTAGCAACGTCAATCACATTACAGATGGTGATCAAAGTGCTGACATCCACATTCTGGACAATATTTGATGCAGTGACATCAGGGCACATTTCTTGGTTTTCAAGTCACTTATAATTTCTGCTGGCTAAAGGAATGTGAAATGGGGAATTTTTTTATTTATCTAAAAATATAACACAGATATAACAGTTACAAGCATGTCCAGTAATAAACATTAACTTAACACTTTTTTCTACTGAAAAAAAATTACTTCTTTTAATTTTAACAAGCTCTGACCTTAGTCTTTTGATGGGATCCAAAAATAAAATGCTGAAAAAAACCCAAAAAGCCCCAGAACAGTTTGATCAGAACAGAATCTTTTAAAAGCTCGAACTTAAAGGTATTGTGTTATGTGAGCAGTGAAGTGAATAATCATATTGCACCAATGCTTTTAGCGACCTCAGGCCGGGAATGTTGGCACAGAAAACTGGAGCTCCTGCCATACAAGCTATTTGTTTAATCATAAATGCAGTCCAGCTTTCGCAGACAGGTAATATACAACATTCACTGCCAAATCCTGAGAGAAGAAGAGTAAAATCTATAACTTCAATGCACAGTCCAGATATTGGTTTTGTAATAATTAGGGCTGCAACTAACGGTTATTTTGCTAATCGATTAATTGGAAAAGTCACATATTGCAAAAGTCACATATTGACTATCACATATAACTATCATTTAGACATTTTAAAGTTTATAGTTCTCCTCTGAACAAATTCACACATGCTGGGTTGTTTCTTTCTGTACAAAATACTCCAAAAACAGCATGTGAGTATGCAAGGTAAAGCAATTTGTGTAAATCAACATTTGTACTGTATTTTGCAGATGCCAAGTTGACAACCATGCTTAAAAAAAATCTATATAAAATATAATACAACATTGTTTTAACTTTTTTTTTAAAATACACAGACATTTCGTTCAGTTGTAAAGATATAAGCATCTAGAATATATACCGTAATTTCCGGACTATAAAGCGCACCCTTAAATAAGCCGCACCCACTGAATTTTACAAATATTTTTATTTTTAACATAAATAAGCCGCACCTGTCTATAAGCCGTCTACACTGAAACTAATGAACTTTACACAGGCTTTAACGAAAGAGAGTGTCTGTAACACGGTGTAACAGGTGAAATATATTGTGGCTCCTTTAAGAGCAGAGCGGCATTTTGGGAACAGCACGTCACTGCATTCTCCCGGTATTACTGCGTGTGTGTGCGTGTGAGACTGAGGAATATGTCCTTATTATTTTCTGATGCTCATTTCTAAGTTTCTTTGACTAATGCTGTTGCCAAGAAAAATAAAAAAGCACGAGTTTTGGAAACCTGTCTGTGCTTATATGATTTCTGTTGTAACTGGAGTTAGTGAGCTCTCCCTTAACCCAGACTCAACGCGCTACAACGACTTGTATCTAAACAGTAGCCTACCAAGAAAGTCATTGTTCACTGTCTTCCTCCTTTCTTTCACAACTACAGTGGTACCTTGACCTACGAGTGCATTAATGTACGAGTTTTCCGAGGTACGAGCGGTCACTCGGTCGATTTTTTTGCTTTGTTACGCGAGCAAAAAATTGAGGTACGAGTACGAGACGTCGCTGAAAGCCAGAAAGCGAAGATTGTGATGAAAATTAAGATAGGCAAAGAAGAAAAAGTAAAATTTCAAAGTTTAAGGATACACTGTGTACAGGAGTGATAGTAAAAAACTAGTTTTCCCTCTGCCTCCGCTTATCGCCTCTACCCCCCCTCCACACACACACACACACACACACACACACACACACACACACACACACCCCACCGGCGTTTTCGTTAGCTCAAGTCGCCTCATCTCCAAGGAAAATACACTGAATAAAACCTTATTATATCTCTTTTTTTATGTTTTTATACAAGATTTGTTATTTAGAAATGTATTTTCCAATTTAATAACATGAAACATAAAAACGGGGGGTCATTTTGAGGGTTGGAACGGATTAATGCCATTTTAAGTATTTTCAATATGGAAAACTGATTTGATGTGCGAGCAAATTGAGATACAAGCTCGTCCACGGAACGAATTAAACTCGTAGCTCAAGGTACCACTGTATTTCTCTGGGGAGTTAATCTTTTGGCATCGTCGTGCTTTTATAAATCAACACCGTGAAAAAGTTTTTCTCCTGATGCCGTGCAGCTCAGAACACAGGTGGGGTGAGTTTTTTCGTTTACGTTTGGAAATTAAATTTCAATGTGTTATCTTTTCACATGTTCGTGCATCACTGTGGTACTTCCATGCCACACAAGCTCAGCTTTGCATAAATTGCAAGTTGATTGTTGTGTTAATATAAAATTCTCCCATGCCTTGGATAAGACGTAAACTTTTCCCTGCTGCTGGTTGACCCTGTACTTTTCGCCATTTCGCGAGCGGCTGTGTTATCTTATGTCACGCTAACTAGAAACCCGAAACTAACTATAAAATAACAAGCAGTTACAACTCTAAAATGGCTTCTTAAATCTTTTTAATATCATGGACTAAAAAGAAAATCGAACAGTCCACCGAAGCCCAAATTATGGTCATTTATAATTCTGTGTTAAACCTAACACACATTTGCATGTGTAGACTTTTAGTCATTCACTGCTATCAGAAACCATGTGTTCAACAAACTGCTTTACATAATTCTTCAGTAATATAACTCATTTTTTTGTTTTAACTATACATGCAAACATTGAGCCAAATCATTAAGAGCCACTGCAGCTGTGTGTCTAAGTGTGAAAAACAGACCTAACATTTGTTTCGGATATAATTACATCTTGATCCAGGGGCCCAAAAGGCAACGTGATACCACAGACGGATAAATTTATATACAGCCTTAGCATGGAAATAAGATTTAGAAACTTGTACAGGATATCTGACACAGACATGCATATGTTCAGTGGTGAACTGTAACAAATATTTTTTTTACTTTGTTTCTGTACTTAGCTACATTTTGTGTAAGTTTCTTGACTTTATTGAGCATTTGTACTTTATCAGAGTATTTTCATTTTAAGAATCTTTTACTTCACCACATGTTAATGGATAGTCTTATTTTTACTCCACCACCAATCCACCCGAAAATACATGATGTTCCTTAATACATAATACATAATACATAAATTGTGTTAAATGAGAAAAGACTATAACTGTAACCCTATGGTTTTTTTTTTTCAAAAAAGAAATCAGGAAGGGGCAAACCACTCTTACTCTGTGGCTGTAACTCAAAAAGGTATGATGTGCAGGAGAATGGAACACTGAACTGCATAAAAGATTAAAAACTAGTTCTTATAGATTAGATTATTATTTGTACCCAAGTGAAAATGTAACTTTGTCTTCTACTGTAATAATATTTAAAAACACTGTGTTTGTACGTTTACTCATTCAGGAAAAGTGTACTTTGTCCACCACTGCATATGTTACCATACCAAATGCAAATAATACCGGATTAAACAGCACAATGCAAGACGTGCCAGAACTAAAGTGTCACAGTGTAACTGGATACTTATACAGTACTCAAGCTTCTGCATTTTGTTTCTGAATTTCAATTCAAATAAACATTTAAAAAACTGACCATCTCCATACCAACAACCAGTTTCCCTGAATGCAACAAAAATAGTGACAGCATGCTGTATCTTGATAATTGTCTGATATTCACTATAAAATACTGTGCTGGATCATTGATGCTTTAGGGCTGCTGCAGCTGGTGGTTCAGGAGCTCTTATAAAGACAGGTGGCATCAGGAGTTCTGCTAAGCACCAGGATATTTCGGCCCCAAAATAATGATTAAGACTTGGTCACAGACAGACATTTCAGAAGGATAATGACCCTAAACATCTATTTAATTCAAAGCAGAAATGGTTATAGTACACACAAAATGACTGTTTTGGAATGGCCATCTCAGTCTCTGTATTTGGAACCTACTGAAAATCTCTTCTGCATCAGGAACTGAACCTGATCCTTCTACAAATGTATCCAACATTGCTCACAGGAAAAGATCACCAGTGTTTAATTACAATGGATTGTAATTTGATCACATAGATAGCTTTTAATGAATACAAACGGCTAAATTCATTTGTCTGGGACATCATTTTACTGTCCACATGCAGCCACACACTGATTTTCTCTCTGAAATTCAGCCAATTTTCAGCCTAATGTATTACTTTAAATCTGATCTGTGAATTTCCGTGTGTGTGACTAGAATTTTTGAGTTACTTTTGCAATGTTAAATGCAGTATACAAATAAATTTGAATTAAATTATCTCAAGCACATTATTGCATGCATTATTTGACTGCTTACCCTCAGTGCCACAAGCTTTTTTCTAAACATGGTTATAAGCAATACACCACCCTCATCTGCTCAGATAAAACCCTGACGCAAACGAATGAACACTGAATTTATTAGGAAGGCCAACTCAGCAAAAGTGAGATGCTGTTTTTTTTTCAAGTGGATGACGGTTGCACTTTGGCAAGCAGCAGGATATGTGTGTGTTTTTGTGTGTGTGTGTGTGTGTGTGTGTGTGTGTGTGTGTGTGTGTGTGTGTGTGCTGTACGTTCTACATCTACACATTGGTGACAAAAGAAAAGATCTTTAAAAGGAAAACTGTTATGCTGTGGTAGCTCTACTTGTTTAGCGCTACCTGACTCCTTGACTGCCCCAAAAGTCCAGCAGAGCATTATTAAATCTATTATAAAAAATAGTAAGAATATGGCACAATGTGACTCTTCCTACAGGAAGCCATCAATCAAAAGGTAGTTAATCAATAGGTAAGAGTTCTACAGCTGAGATCAGAGACTCGTTTCACATGACAACCATAGCCTGGAAACTTCACACAGTGGGGCAGAAAAATAATAAGCCATAGCAAGTCCTGTTTGGATTCATAGAAGAAAGTATAGTAAGATAGTAGCACTGTGTAGAAAATTGCCTTCAGCCTCTTGGATGTTTCTATGACTAATGCCTTTTTTACCAGTTAACTGAATTTTTGTGGACTACCTCTTGTTTTTTTTTCCATATTTAGTCTTTGTATCAGTATTGAATTTTATGGCTTATTTTTTGAAATATTTTTTATAACCAAATCCAGATTGACACTCTTGCAGGACCAACCTCAAACACCAACACAGCTGCAGAATTTGTCTTGAATAACTGCATGTTTAATTCATATCGAGGTTGTTTTAATCAAAGTAGGGTTTGTTACTGTTATAAGTATATATTTACAAAGACATTTGATGGAGTTTACATGTAAGTATTAATTAAGCTGTTAGTTAAGGTGTGAATTCTTGCAATAGCCAAAAAAGTTCATAATGAATAACACATAACAAGAATTCTGTCTTAGTTAAGGTTTGGACATTATTAGTTCCTGATTAGTACATTAGATGATGATAATAGAGGGACCATTCAGAGCATCCTGAGAAGCTGCTTCGCAGCCTGGTTTGGGAACTCGATCTTCCCTCTGTCACGGTCATTTACACCACACGCTGCATCCGCCAGGCCAACAGCATTGTGGACGACCCCACACACCCCTCACACAGACTCTGTACTCTCCTACCATCAGGAAACAGGCTTAAAAGCATTCAGGCCTTATATCCAGACTATGCAACATTTTTTCCCTCAAGCCATTAGGAATCTCAGAACTTAAACTGAAACTCACATGCACACAATTACTAAACTGTGTGTTAATGAGCTTTTTTTTATGATGTTTTATGTAGCACAAGGGTCCTAGAGGAACATTGTGTGTGAAAAAGTGTTTGCCCCCTAAACCTAATAACTGGTTGGGCCGCCCTTAACAGCAACGCCTGCAATCAGGCATTTGCGATAACTTGCAATGAGTCTGTTACAGCACTGTGGAGGAATTTTGGTCACTCATCTTGCAGAATTGTTGTAATTCAGCCACATTGGAGGGTTTTTAAACCGCCTTCAGCATCTCAATAGGATTCAGGTCAGGACTTTGACTAGGCCACTCCAAAGTCTTCATTTGGTTTTTCTTCAGCCATTCAGAGGTGGACTTGCTGGTGTGTTTTGAATCATTGTCCTGCTGCAGAACCCAAGTTTTTGGTAAACAGCAGAATTCATGGTTCCATTTATCACAGAACACACAAGTCTTTCAGGTCCTGAAGCAGCAAAACAGCCCCAGACCATCACACTACCACCACCATATTTTACTGTTGGTATGATGTTCTTCTTCTGAAATGCAGTGTTATGACACACACCTTCCAAATTTTTTTACTTTTGTCTCCATCAGTCAACAGAGTATTTTCCTAAAATTCTTGGGGATCATTAAGATGTTTTCTGGCAAAACTGAGACAAGCCTTTATGTCCTTTTTGCTCAGCAGCAGTTTTCGTCTTGGGCCAATTTTGCCCAGTCTCTTTCTTATGGTGGAGTCATGAACACCGACCTTAACTGAGGCAAGTGAGGCCTGCAGTTCTTTGGATGTTGTTGTGGGGTCTTTCGTGAGTTGTTGCTGTGCTCTTGGGGTAATTTTGGTCGGCCACTCCTGAGAAGGTTCTCCACTATTCCATGTTTTTGCCATTTGTGAATAATGGCTCTCACTGTGGTTCGCTGGAGTCCCAAAGCTTTAGAAATGACTTTATAACCTTTTCCAGACTGATAGATCTCAATTACTTTCTTTCTCATTTGTTTTTGAATTTCTTTGGATCTCGGCATGATGTCTAGCTTTTGAGCTTTTGGTCTACTTCACTTTGTCAGGCAGGTCCTATTTAAGAGATTTCTTGATTGTGAACAGGTGTGGCAGTAATCAGGTCTGGGTCTGGCTAGAGAAATTGAACTCAGGTGTGATAAAACACAGTTTTAACAGGGTGGCAAACACTTTTTCACACAGAGCCATGTAGTATAGGATTTTGTTTTCCTCAATAATAAAAAGTCTATTTAAATGCATGCATGTTGTGTTCACTGGTGTTATCTTTTACTAATATTTAAATTAGTTTGATGATCTGAAACATTGAAGTGTGACAAACATGCAAAAAAAATGCATGCAAGAAAATCCAAGTAGACAATGATTATGGAACACCTTTAGCATCAATTCAGTGTGTTATAGAAAAGTAATATTTGTTTTACGCTAATTAATATCAATATCTGTAACCAGTAATCAAACAGCTTCAGTGTGGACACTATTTTTTTGTTTGCCATTAGATCGATTATATTATATTCTCCAATCATTAGAATAAAGTTTATCAGTCAAAATGCTGAATGAATGGAAATTATACAACAGTCAAGACTAATATCAGGCAACTTTCCAAGGGTGTTTATATAATTCCTACATTTGATTATAGTCTGCTACAATAAGAAGGGAAACCAGTTTAGCATGGTCAATCAACCAAGGCTCATTGATGTGTGTGATTAGCAAGGTTAGCTTGTCTGGTCCGATCAGTACAGAAGAGCTATTGTAGCACAAATTGCTGAAAATTTGAATACTGGCTATCATAAAACAGTGCATCACTGTCTGCTGTGTTTGCGGCTGATACAGGTCATAGTGCCCATGCTGACCTGTTCACCTACATTTAGCAGGTCAAATCTGTCTGGGTGTGAATTTATATGTATGATCTCATTTGTATGACTGATTAGCCATTAGAAACACACTGACAGGGCAAAAGAGGTAAAATTATACATTTTCAAATTGTAAAAATTTGCTTTAGTCTTTAATGTGTAAAATAAATTTCCTTTTTTAACATTTCTCACCTGTGCAGCTAAAATGTATATTCCTGGAAGTCTTTTTTGAGCTTACTATTTGGTGTCCCAAGTGTCTCATCAGCACTATCACAAGGGAAAACTGTTTGAATGCTGGTTTATTATAGATTTTCTGTACATGGTGACGGAAAAAAATAATGACGCATAACATCATGTGGCTTTTTACAGGGGATTCCTGAAGCTCCTGTTCATCAACATCTGGAACATCTGGAAGCCCGAACCGAGGCAGCTCTTTTACGTTTCTCATGTCATGATACACATTAGAAAGAATCTGCCTCAGTAATATAATGCTGGAAATTGTGTGTGTGTGTGTGTGTGTATAGGGTCAGCTTACAATGCTCTTTGAAGCACACTTCTCGCAGCCTCTGGAGCTTAATAGTGACTCAGGGGCTTTAACCAGCATAATGCTGTGCCTTGTGATGCAGCATGTAGGAGATGTTGGAGGGAATGAAGAGAATCTGATAAACTTTCTTACTCTTTTTCTCTCTCCGCATGTTGCTCTCCACAGGTAAGCAAGCACTAACATCAGGTGCTTATCTTAGCTTGTTGACTGGTTGTACACAAAAGAGCTGTGTAGTAGGAGGCGCTACTAACTATAAAACTATAAAACCTATTCTTCATGAACCAAGAGAAAGTTTCCCGACCCCACTATATTTTTACCGCAATATAAAATTTTATTTTATATTAAATTGTATATTATATCTTTTAAAAATACATAATTTTTTTTATTATTAGTTTCATTGTTTAGTGTAAGGTTTAATTATTTTTTTGACAGCAGAGGAAGTTTTGAGGAACAGTATTATTAAATTACTTTTTGAACTTAATTTGTATTGTATTGTACTTCATTCTTAAGTGCAATAAGTCAAAATCTCATGTGAAATGTGATTCCCCACTTCAGGAACCCTCGATTAGTATTTATGTACTGCAGATTTCATTTATTAATTTATTAATCAAGCTTTA
Organism: Silurus meridionalis; assembly: GCF_014805685.1. Lineage (NCBI taxonomy): Eukaryota > Metazoa > Chordata > Actinopteri > Siluriformes > Siluridae > Silurus > Silurus meridionalis. The sequence goes on along the minus strand of NC_060895.1, from coordinate 5,735,065 downwards.
AAAATGCACACACTGGAAAAAACAACATGAAAAAGTACTCCTCATCTTTCTTCATGTTACACAGAGAATTTGAGATAAGCACCATGGGAATCTTAATGATAAGTGACACTGCCAATCATTAAACCAATCATGTGGGAATTGTGCTTGAGGGTGTGATAGTGTTTTAGGACATTGGGAATGTAGCTACAAATTTGAGCTACACTTTCAAAATGTAGCAAACTTTCTTCATGGAGTTGGATGAGCTCACTAACACAACCCAATTATTTTACAGTCCAAATCTATTCTCAAAGATTCTCAGCTGGAAATCGGTCCACCTCAACAGCCCAAAGATCCATGAAGTTACTGAGCAACTCAAGATGCTCAGTAACTTCATGGATCTTTGGGCTGATGGGGTGGACCGATTTCCAGCTGCACAGAGTGGTCTCTAATGTAAGAAAACTCCATCAGTGGTAGGAATAAGTCAGAATAAATCAGGTAGACCTGAAAAGAAAAAAAGGATCACTAACTCCATTGAATGCAATAAATCGAAAAAATAAAAGAAAAATTCTAAATACTGTTTTATGATTTTTTAATTTAGTATAATTTTTTTATACTTCCAGTGGACAATTGTCATAATAAAAATGCATTTAAAAGAAATTAATTAAAATCGTATAAAACTGTAAATAAGAATACAATATAAATGATGATAAATTACAGGTATTTTACTGTCATTCTACTTATTTTCACAGTCTTAGATCATGTTCATATTTTCTATTAATTAAATTTTTACTTTAATTCATAGTGAGGAAAGAGACAACAATTTTATGTTCATTTCATTTATTTGAAATACTGTTTATTTATAGTTTAGTTGGTGAAGATATTAGAAACAGGACATCTGTGGTAATCAATCTGATGTCCTCTTCTCTTGTTCAAATCAGAAATCAACAATCAACAATTTGAGGCAGAACCCATGCAGATACTGAGGTAAATCTAAGTTTAAACACTTGTGTTAAAGAGCACTGACATGGATTTCAGTCCCTGGAGCAACAAACATTCCCATTGCTACTGTTCATATACTTATGGCTTTGACTTGTTTATGTAAAAACGGCTGTCCTGATTGATGGTTTTTTGAGCTGACTGATTGGTGCTTTTAATTTGACTCCTTATTTTTAAGGCCTTGTTTCTCATGGTGGGCCATTTTGTCACCCTCTTGGTGAGTCTGAAATTTGGACACAAGAAAGAACAGTGTGAAATCTTTTTAATGGATGTTGCTGTGCTTTAACACCAAAATAATTTGACGAATTTAACAATTTAATAAAATAAATTGATTGTTAAAAAATAACAACATAAACTATTCCTGATCATTATTGAATGGTTACAAACATGTAAACTATTAATTATGTAGCATTATCAAAGATACCTCTCACCCCAACCATTGACTATTTACCCTTCTCCCATCAAGCAGACGCTACAGGTGCCCCAGAGCACAAACAGACTGAAGTATAGCATTATTCCTGTGGCTGTTACTGCAATGAACAGCTGATTCAATACTGCATTGCCACTTTCTGTGTATTTCGCACTGCTTATCCTCTACACATTTTTAATTTCGCACCGTCCTTAACTCATTTGTACAACTGTACATTCTACCCATATTTATACTGTATATACTGTAACATACATACATTAATACTTACATAATGTACATACATAACTTACATTCATGAACGTACATAACTATATCATGTCATTTGACTATAATTTCTTCTGACATGTCTTTCTATGCATAACCTTTGCACAGTATATTGTATATTACTATATATACCATATATTATTATCTACTGCACTTCTGGTTAGATGCTAACTGCATTTCATTGGCTTTGTACATGTACCTAACACAATGACAATAAAGTTGAATGTAATGTAATGTAATGTAATCTAATCTAATTAGAAGATTCTCGTGGCTTTATGATAAAAACGACACAGTTGGCAAGTCTCTTGTTGTTCTGTGCTTTATTACTTGCTGATTTTAATCTAAGTGCATATTATGCTAGTGAACCTGGGACATGTCTTTTGCAAATATGGAAAATATATATCATTCTCCCCTATCCAAGCTGATCCAGACCAGCATTGGTAATGTCTGCTCTTAACGTTGTTTTTGTTCTTCTATTGGCTAGTTGTGTGTGAAGTCATTACATAGAGTGTAATTACAGTGCATCCACAAAGTATTGACAGCACTTCACTTTTTCCACATTTTGTTATGTAACAGCACTATTCCAAAATGGATTAAATTCATTATTTTCCTCAGACTTTTACAAACAACACTCTTTAATGACAATGTAAAAGAAGTTTGTTTGAAATCTTTGCAAATTTATTTAAAAAATCATGTTCATAAGTGTTCACATGCTTTGCCTTCACACTCAAAAGTGAGCTCAGGTGGAAACCAGGCACCGCTCATCAATTGGCCAATACGATCCTTACAGTGAAGCATGGTGGTGGCAGCATGGTGCTGTGGGGATGTTTTTAGCAGCAGGAACTGGGAGACTAATCAAGATCGAGGGAAAGATGAATGCAGCAATGCACAAAGACAGGTTATAAGGTTGAAAGGTTCTGCAAAGGAGAATGGGAGACACTGCCCAAAAATAGGTGTGCCAAGCTTGTTGCATCATACTCAAAAAGACTTAAGGCTAAAATTGGTGCTACATTAACATTACCTCAAACATTTCATATGCATTGTATCAACACAAAGAACAGACTACTGTACTGCAACCCTGCACCTTTAGACTTCTTTGGAAAATATTATTATTTGCACTGCCTCACTTTTACATACCCTGCACTAATTGAACAATTTGTTTATCTTTATTTTTTTACTGTATTATTATTATTTTTTTCCTAGTTTTTATAGTTTCTATAGTTTATAGCACCAACACACCTTTCTTATTATGGTAAGAAATAAAATATTGTCTGTCAAAAGTATGGAAAAACCTGTGTTCCAAAAAGTGAGGTAAAATTTTACCATTTGTCTCTAACAGGTTATGTAAGACAGAGAACAGAAGAAAGGATGTTACCAGACTGCCTCACAGTCAAAAATGATAGAAAAATGATAGATTTGGGTTTGTTTTGGAGCAGGGAAAATTGGAGACATTTTACAGCCAATGTATATGACCTTTGTAAATAAAGAACACCCTCAACAATATAAGGGACAAATCAGAATATGAAATGAGTTCCAGCCAATTTGATCATAGTAACTTTTTAGTCTTTCTTGACTTTTATAAGTTGCAAGTTATGCTCATTCCTGCTAATGTGTCTAAAAAGACAGTGCCAAAAAGTGCAAAATGTGTCTAGTTAGCTCTAAATAACAAAGGTTGTGTGCTGGAGTGAAAGGGAGTATATCAACCCCTCTTTTTGTCTCCGGTTTCACTCCAACAAACCCCTCATTTCCTGCACTTGGCTTACACAGTGACTGCCAAAAGCTTCCTGCTCAGCCTTCCTTAATTCAGGAAGCTACATTAGCTTCAATCAGCACACGCAGATGCAATGTCCAGATATTTACCGGTATTCATATATCTGACGATGACATGGCTGCCACATATCTTAGCTGCTGTTCTAGAGTTCCATTATAATTATTAAGGGATTAGTGGTTCAAAAGGTTCACCTGTCCTGTGCTGAGGCATGTGAAAGAGGAAGCACATACACACACAAACTTATTGTTTAATGAGGTGCAATATGCAGTGCATCTGGAAAGTATTCACTTTTCTTAGTAAGGGCCTTAGCAAGAAAGATGACCAAGAACTCAGTCAGTCTGACTGAGCTCCGGAGATCATGTGTGGAGATGGGACAAAGTTTCAGAGATCAAGCAAGGCTTTATAGCAGAGTGTCTAGACAAAAGCATCGCCTCAGTGCAAAACCCTTGGAAGCCCACTTTGAGTTTGCTATCAGGCACCTTAAGGACTCTGAGACTATGTAAAACAAGATTCTCTGCTGGTCTGAGATTTAACTGTTTGGCCTCAATATTAAACATTTGGTCTGGAGGAAATCAGACACTGCTCATCACCTGCCCAAAACCATCCCAAAAGTGAACAAGATGGTGGCAGCATTATGCTGTAGTGGTGTTTTATAAAAAAATGTTCCACAGCACTCAGGACCTCAGTCTGGACCAACAATTCACCTTTTCTACATGACAACAACACTAAGCACACAGCCTAGACAACACAGGAGTGGCTTTGAGGCAACACTGTGAATGTCCTACAGTGGCCCATCCAAAGCCCTGACTTGGATCTTACTAAACATCTCTTTAGAGACCTGAAAGTGTCCACTGATGGTCCCCATTCAACCTGACAGAGCTTGAAAAGATTTGCAATAAAGAACGTCAGAAAATCCCCCAATCCAGGTGTGAAAAGCTTATTGTGTTATACCCAAATAAAACTCGAGACTGTAATTACTACCAAAGGCGCTTCAACTAAGTACTGATTAAAGGAATACTTATGTACATGTGATATTTCACTTACTTTCACATAATTAAAAAATTACAGACATTAATAGAATTCTGTTTTGACTTTGTCATTATGAGGTACTGAGTGTAGATTCATGAGAAAAACATTTATTTGAATAATGATGGTATCAGGCTTCACCGTAACAACATTTTTAAAAGTGAGGGTGGTCTAAATACTTTCCAAATGCACTGTGTATTTCCTCTGGCTGTGTTCTGACAAAGACCAAATATACATTTATTTACTAAACACCCCACAAAGCAAGTAATAAATCTACATAAAGACTTTTGAATTACGCTGTTTTCCGGGCTGCAATATCCCATCTCTAACAAAGGTTTTAGCCTGATGGTATTTTTAGAATGTTGCTAATGTTGCATGTTTTTTGATAGAAACCTCACCACCCTTCTGCAGTTCCCTCTGCATAAGTGTGTCTGCGAAATGCTGTAAAGGGAAAATAGAAATATTTTATTAAGTGTTATAGAAGTCATAAAGGTAAAAAAATAAACAAAGGTGCATTATTTATAGCCTTCGTCAGTGTCAATGAAGGCATGGTGGAGCAATGGGTAACATTCAGATCCCCAGCACCATTTGGATCTCACTTCATGTGGAGTTTGGCCATTGGACCTCTTTAAGTGTTCATGGAGAAGCTGGTGTTGGATCTATGATGATCTCAAATGTTGAGCTATTTTTTGATTGCTCAGTAGCTACTGGTTCCACAATCTCAAATGACTGTAAAAGACTGTAGAAAGAACATAACTCATAATTTTACATTCCAGTACTCATGTTAGTTCTCACTCTCCAGTGTTCTGTATTGTTTAAAGATTTATAATCACACTCTTGATATCACCCAAATGAGGATGGGTTCCCCTTTTGAGTCTGGTGCCTCTCAAGGTTTCTTCCTCTTAAAATCTAATGGAGTTTTTCCTTGCCACAGGCTGCTCATCGGGGATAAATACACATCACTCACCTTAACTGTTAAATTATGTATAGCTGCTTTGAGAGAATGTCTGTTGTGAAAAGCGCTATAGAAATGAACTTGACTTGACTTGTAGACCTGAAGGGTTCTTGTCTCCATATTGAGTTTCTACTATACATGTCCAGTTTCACATGTTCTCCTAGTGTCCACATAGATTTCCTCTGGTTTTCTTCAATTGTCAACGAAAAATTTGACTGGCTACTCTAAATTCTGTATTTCATTCATAGTATTCCTGCTTTACGAACAACATTTTCAAAATAGTCCCCACTGCAATGAGAACCAGGATAAAGCAGCTGATAAAGAGGTCAAGGGAACAGCAGCATCATCATTGCTGACCTTCATCAATGTGAATTAAGGCAAGAAGACGGGAGTTGAATACAATAGCTTATTTTTGGTAGCACTTAGTAGGAGCGAAGACTTAATAGGGACTCCCAGACAGATTAGACAACCTGAGGCCTTGCCAAGTTTGCTGGCACAAACTTTAATATGAACTCACATTTACCACATGCTCCTTCAAACGCCTTTGAAGTAAGTTACGCCTTTTTTCACCAACCTTCCCTACTCATTTGGATTATATCAGACTGCCTACACAATCTAATAAAGGTGCCTGCAAAGCAGGGCCTGAGAGCAGTAGATACAAATCTACAATGTGCAAGTGGGAGTGAAGTGTGCTCTGTCTGATTTTGAGTTTAATCTTTAGGGTACCCACATGGGACTGTCAACAGCAGCAGAAGATGAAAGTTAGGAATGCTCCAATGTGAGCATCAGAATAAATCAGGTCGGGTCCAGAAGGTGAGAGGAGTCACTGCAGTGTTTGAAGATGAGGCTCCAGCATCACACCACAGATTATTCTGTGTGCTTTTAATTTGCATTGTGTTAAACTGGTATTTTTTATGGGTTTTTAAGGTGTTCTAAACATGATTAAAACATCCACCTAATTTCATAATTACTGATTAACAAAAAAATCAGGGTTCGGAGTTCCACATTTGGGGTTTGAATCCCTGAACTCCGCTTTCTCAATTCAATTCAACTCATTTTTATTTGTACAGTACACTATAAAAACTTCCTGAGATGGCATGAGGAAGAAACCTTGAGAGGAACCAGACTCAAAAGGGAATCTATCCTCATCTAAGTAGCACCGAAAGTCCATTCATTACAGTTCCATCATTGTTGAGGTGTGCAGTCCTTAAATGCAAAACTGTTCATGCAACTCTGAGCCAATGTAGTAGACTTTTGATATTAATTACAGTCCAAATCCATCCTCAAAGTTCAGTTGGAACCATCCTCAGCTGCACAGAGTGGTCTCCAATGTAAGAGAACTCCATCAGAGGTAGGACATCAGAGTAAATCAGGCAGATCTGAAGAGAAGAAAGACAGAACACTGATCACTGGTACCTCATGAGCATGTTTAACTCGACAGAGAGGGGAGAGAGAGAGAGAGAGAGAGAGAGAGAGAGAGAGAGAGAGAGAGAAAGAGGGAGAGAGAGTAAGAAGGAAAGTAAAGGAATGACTGGGAGAGAGAGATACCAGCAGAGCTCACATCTTCTCCCTGTGCTTTTGGAGTTTTCTCTAGACATATGTCTGTACACACACACACACTCACCCACACACACACACACACACACACACACACACACACACACACACACACTATAAGGCCGTATAATTTTATTCTTGACCTCTTTCTACCAGCACAGAAGGTCAATAATTGTACAAAATTGTGAGGATACAACAGCCTCGATTCTTTCAACTCAAAATGTTTTTTTTAAATCACTGCTTTTCATTCTCAAACAAAACCAAATAAAACTTCCCAAAAATAGCATGTATTATTGTTTCTACTTTAGGAAGCTTGCTGCAGATCACTTACAAGCCTGTTCAAGTCAAGCTTGCCATGACTACAGTTCATGATTTTGAGCAAGTTGGAGTAGACAACCTCGTCACCATAAAAAAAAAAACTGTGAATCAGGGTCAACATACATTTATTTTCACTCCCTTTTATTTCTCTCTGAGATCATAGCTTTCCCTCCTCCTGGTTACTTTCAATGCTGAGGCACTCCAGCACATGGTGTCTGGAGCTTAGCCAAGGTCTCTGAGTATCTTTATATCACACAAATAATAGCAAAAAATAGGGAGGAAAGAAATTGTTTTACTGTGTACCAAGTAGCTATATGGCCATGCACAAGAGTGCTGAGCCTGCAGTTTAGGTCAGGTGTTTTAAATGGAGTGCTGGTGTATGTGGCAGGCTTTAGAGTGATAGACATTGCAGATGTAGACACAACGGCAGCACAAACAGTGGAAGCCAGAGCTTTAAACACAGACCTGATTTAATGCACTACATATTTCTGGACTATGTCAATACTTTCTGGTCAACTTCCAAAAACCATCATTTACTGTGTTTTCACACAGTGGAAAAACCTCATGAGCATAACATTGTATCTTTTCTGAAATATAATGTAATACAACCTTACATAAAATGCAAATTTATGGAAATAATAAAATATAGATATAGATAATAGTAATTTGTAGTGAATCTTGTTGCAACAGTTATTATAAGGCTTGTGAACATTTATTTATGCATAGGCAGGCAGCACAGTGGCTCTATGAGCAATGTTTCCACTTCACAGATCCAGGGGTCCTGTTTACATTTTCAGCTCAGATTACTGTCAGGATGAAGCTACACGTGCTCTCTCTGTACCCCCATACTTTCTGCTGGGATTTCTGCTTTCCTCCCACTGCCTGAAAATATGCCTGTTTGTGGACTAGTACGTAGTGTGTCGTCAGTGTGTATGGTGTTTTGCAATTGACAGCCATCCCATACCAGGGTAAATATGTGGGCACCCCTAACTTTTACCATTCCTTTTAATTTCAAACAAATAATTAAAATAATAATATTAATATGAATATAGATATATATCAGACACCAAATATGTTGTTTCAATACCAGCATTCACAATGTAAAACACCTTCCACATCTTGAATCCTGGGTGTGTTCCTGTTTAATGCCTTGCATTCCTGGGATAGGCTCAGAATCCACTGCAGCCCTGAGCAAGACAATGCGGTTACTGAAGTGAAGTGATTAATAAACAATACCGAAGAATGGAATTTCATTTACAATGTAGTAAGCTGATTTTAACCTATATGATCATCACACCAGCAGTTTCATTAATGAGGAAGGGGTAACACTATATGATTTATATTTGGAAAATGTATTGTGTAGTTAACACAATGAGATAACACCAGTGACCTGATCCTGACCCCACAGCTTATTAACCTTGTAATTGCAAACCTGATAACACTGGGTGGAAGATGAGTGAATTCACGCCGCTCTGGATGCCAGTACACCTGCCTATATTTTTTTGGTATTTATTATAAATTTATTTTAAACCAAAGTTAATTTTATTGCTAACAAACAGCTGTCCCTTCTCCACTCTCTCTCCTGTTTTCTCTTTCTAATATAACACTGTGTATGTAAAGGTACAGTAAACAGTATGATGCATATCAATAGTGCAAATGACAATTACGTCAAATAAATAAGAATTAGTGCAGTAGGTTCAGGGGAACATTATGATGCATGCAATATGCATGCTGTAGGTGCAGATGTGCAAATGGCATTAATGTGCAAATAACAATGATCTAAATAGTTGTGGAAATATCAGGTAATCGCTGTAAGTTTTCTGTAGAGCTTTCCTGATTGTAGTTCAGAAAGTCCATGGACAGGAAGTGTCCTTAACCTCTCACCCTCTGCAAGCAAGGCTTTTGATAAATGTCTATAATGTTGGGCAGCTGCGCTCCAATGATGTGTTGTGCAATTTTCACTATCCCCTGTAGTGCACTCTGGTACATACTGCTCACTGTTATCATACCATACTGTGATGCAATTTGTAAGGATTCCTTTATAGTACAGCAAATGTTTAATCACGAATGTGTGTGTTTATGGTGGTAGGATTCAAAGATTCGCATCGGTGCAATGGTATAAAAGTTAACAATGTGATGCAGTGGACATTTATAGTATGATGCATCGATTTCTTTATGTATAATTATTAGTAAATGCGCTATACTTGTATTATTTAGAAAGTGATTTGTGTTTCAGTAGAAAGTGATTTAGAAAGTGATTTGTTCCAATAATTTGTGACAAATAAATATGTAGATTGATTTCTCAATTTCTAAACTGTTTCTCCAGCACGTTCTCTCAGCACCACTGCAGCTACATGAATATAATGTATCACAACACTATGGAGGTCGAGGCGTGTCCTGAGAGTCACATAGAACACAAGAAACTCAATATGGAGACATAAAATACAGATTAACATGGCAGAGGCAGAGCTAAACGTTTGGTTTTATTAAATCTTTTTTTCTTTTTTTTTGCACTACACAAAAAAGGTTCAATAGGGTTAAATCATATATATCGGTAGCTGCTTCAAATATACATTTATTCTATCATTGGCTATGCATTGAGAATCGGAATTAGTTAAAGAAATGCTCATCCCTATTTTATATATGTACAGTATTATATATAATTTATGTCAATATGCTGTTATGTCATTAATGCACTAATTATTGTTTCTGTTGTAACAACTCATGTACTAGGACTTGGATGTTGGATGCTCCACAAAATCTAAACCTAATAATAAACATAAAACTTAAACCTAAAATGTCTTATTTTACAGAGAAAACGAGTTAAACAGAGACTTCCTCTAACGACACGTTTTTCTTTCATGGTAGAGTCTTCAGGACTTTGCACTTAGGCAGTTTTTGCCTTAAAAGAGAGAGGGGAAGGACTGGACATTTAATTTAACATTAAATTTAACTATAAACAAATAAAAAGTGTAAAATATTTTTCTTAAACAAAAATTTTACAATTTTCTTTCTTACATATACTATATTAATAATGGTATTTGTTTGATAAAAAAATCCTAACTGACAGTTTTAAAGAAAAAAAAAAACAACCTACAGGTGTTGCCTAGTTAAACAGCTTTAAAACACAACATTTGTTTGTTGTATCACTGTTTATTCACTGAATTGGTACATGTTGTTAGAACAGTGTGACTATGTAAGTGTGAGTGTGTATAAGCAGCATCAGGGCAGTGACAGCAGGAGGCCTCCGAGGCTGGGGTGAAGGGTCATCAGTTCCTGTCAGAGAAGAAGACCTTTTATTGACGCAGAACCTCGTCCATCTGCAAGATGAAACCAATCTACCTCATGAGCAGCTTGAGTTTTGGAAGCTGTAAGTCTGTGTGCTCACCGTGAGAGCTCTGTGTGTGGTAAGTCTTTAACAAGTCCACACCACTAAAGAGAATGGAAAGTAAGTAAAAGACAATGTATATTAATAGTGAATATAAATCTTATTACTAGGTCATCTGAGTGTGTTTGTGTGTATACTGTGGTGGGCAAAGTGTTGTATATTTAAATTGCACATCTAGTACAAAAAAGTGACATGGTTGAAGCATCATGCTATCACTTTCAATTGACTTCTTAATTTTTTCAGACACTATTATGATAGAGACTAATTAACTTGTAAATGTAATTCATTGCAAACATGCAAATAGGTTATAAATAAATGATTCTGAAATTTCAAGTTCTCTTTCCTTATTGCAGGACAATTAAAACTGCTATTTAAACAGTTTTTATAACCCTAATCTTTAGACATTTACAATAGAAACACGCCTTTTTTATGGTTCCAAATATGTATGTGTAAACAAATCATACATTTCTACAGATTATACACTCATAGCAAATTCAAAATCAGCTTTCACCTCACAAAGAATGTGCTGTTTTTTCTTTTTATATATTCCTCAGTGGCTTGTGTAAATTTTAAGGTAATAACTAAAAGCTCAATAGAAACACAATGAGTTAAACATGACTGCCAACACATTCATATTTTCAGCTTTAGCCTTGTTAACTAATGAGATGTTATTGGCAGTTAATGTCCATAGGAGGCAGTAAAACTGCACAGTGAGTCACCCAGTGTAAGACAATGCCCAAGTTACTGTTCACTACAGTCTCATATTCAACACAGAACTATCTGCAAAATAATGAGCTTAACAAATGTGTGAAAACCTGGCACAGAGACATACTTTCCAACGCAAACATATCCAAGCCTTGTAGGTTTCCTTAGGCTGTGTTAAATCAGTGCCAAAAATGTAAAGTTCCTGTTCAACATCTCTATTGTTCAGCAATCTACAGTTTCCAGCCTCAGAAAAGTGAGAATAGTATGATCTCATCCACGATGTGCTGTCCCACGCTAGCTTAATATCTAAAGGTACAGCACCAACAGAAGGTCAGCTTTTTAGGTCAAACTACACACAAAGAGTTGCATTCATACATTTCACATTCATAGCTAATATTAGTCTTTTAAGATAACATTGATATCTAAGAGTAATATTAGAAAGCAGCCTCACAACAGCAACAACAATAGCAACAACAAAAAACCCTGCCACATAGAAAAATGCAAAAGTCAACAAGAATACACCACTTCCTAGATTTTAAGTCTGGAACAAAATTACACTTCTGCTTCTTTTGGCTTAGATTTACATTAAGTTTGGTTTGCACAATATATTAAGCAATATTATTTACCACATAAGTTTTTGTTAATCATTGAATTCTTCATTTAAGACCATTTACATTTAATGTTAGCTAAATCCATCCTAAATCAATTAACACAAATGAATTACTGCATATTCCTAAATATTGATGATGTATTTGTTTATCTATGTTTATCCTGGTCTGGATCATAAAATATTATCCTATGAACACTGAGTGGTTCTAGTCCACATCCTAACCCTGCATGTATTCATACAATTTGCATAAATATTTTTATCTAGAAAACTAGAATCTTTGTAGAGTTTGAGGCATGTCAATACCTCTTGATATCTTTGTAACACATTTTACAGTTTTAAATATAGCATAGTATAGTATAGTGGAGTATAGTATAGTATATACATTTAAATATAAGTTAACTTTGTTCTATAATTCTTACATCCTGTAAAGATGCTTTAAAACAACGTCTATTATTAAAAGCGCTAAAGAAATAGAATTGAATTGAATTATAGTATAGTATAGTATAGTATAGTATAGTATAGTAAATGCCAGAACTAGCATGTTAACATGTGGCAAAGATCAGACATTAATTTCTGTGAGTCAGTGGCTGATTTGATCTGAACTGATTAGATTTGATCAGAATCAGAACTAATCCATTCAGATCAAATCAGCCACTGACACACAGAGATAATGTCACACCCTTTGTGACAATATCTACTGCAAATTATGCACTTTACATTACAGTTTAGCAGTAGATTTTATCACAAAGCAGATTTAAATGGATTTTTTTTGTAAGTGAATCAGTGACTATCTACATGCTGTTGCTGATTTTGTCTGTGATCTCCGTTATACACGATGAAAATTATGAGCAGAAGTTGAATCTTCCAAAAAAAATCTTTACACAACTTTGCCTTAATGCATTCATTACCCTGTTTGTTCCCACAGGCTGTACAGCATCAAGCTCACCACTGATTATAGCATGCAGCTGCACACCCAGAATTCTGCATTTCAACCCATGGAAGAAGTGCAGTGAATGTCTGCCCACACCCTCACACCTCCCACAGTGCACACGAACTGGTTCTATACCGCCCGAAATAAAAGATAAAACTGACTTAATTACAGTATATGTGTAGAACATTTATTTCTATGCCAAGAGATAATTAAGACATTGAAAATGTTCCCTTTTGTTTAGGACCATGGCAGGTTAAACTTCCATATTTTGTTCTTAGAGTTGCGGTTTCCCAGAACACAAATAGTTGGTATGCAATTGCCAATGTGCACATAAACAACACAAATAGTTTGCAATTATGTGGTATATACACATTCTAATTATACAAGATGTATGTTTACAAAAAAAGCAGCTTCACCATTGCTTAATCTTGCAATCTTAAAAACACTGCATGTGTTTAATAACTGTGAAGGAACACACTTTGTTATTTTAACGTCCCTCTCTTTATTTGCTTAACTGGGAATTCCCAACCACAGGCTTGAAAATTAGTTTGAATACTTGCAAATTAGTTTAACATCTAGTTTATTATTTAAAGATATTTGATGCTGACATTATAAAGACATTCCGAAACACCAGGATTCTATAGTCTATTTAATCAGCAGGTGTTTACTTTCTATAGCAATAGTTAAAATATCAGTTTAAACCAAAAAATTACAGATTTATATGATGCACATTGCAAATCAATTATGATTTCTCTGTGGTTTTCTGTAAGGGGGAAATTTCTTTAACAGTTTTGGAAGGAGTCTTCAGTGTGAGTGCTTAATTGATGGAAACGTTTTTTTTAGTTATCAAACACGAAGGTCTTCAGGACAAAGGGCCAAGATGGACAGAAACAAATTACATAACATCCCTAGCCCAATTCATCAGGCATCTTTATTTGTATGTATTTTAAAGGAAACAGCCTGATTATGATCTGACATTTATGGGAGTTCTTCTTCTTCTTCTTTAAGCTGCTATTGTTACTAGTTTGCTTCAGCAGATCATCTGTCTCCATATTATTTTATCCTCTACATCTGCCTCTTTCAAACCAATCACTTGCATGTCTTCCTTCACCACATCCATGAAACTTCTCCTTGGCCTTAAGACTTTTCATCCTGTCTGGCTGCTCCATTCTCAGCATTCTTCTACCGATATACCCTTATTCTACCGATAACCATCTCAATCGGGCTTCTTTTACCTTGTCTCCAAAACGTCCTCTACCTGCATGGTCCATCTAATAAACTAAATAATTTCTAATCCTGTCCATCCTCATTACTCCAAATGAAAATCACAGCATCTTCAACACTGCCACCTTTAGCTCCACCTCCTGTTGTTTTGTTAATGCAAGAAGAAGCATTACAATATAACTTTTGCTAAACTCATGGTCACTTCAGTGTTTAGTGGTGATTTGTTATTGAGAAAAGATTATACACATATATGTGCTGCTACATATAAATAGGTAACTATGTGTTTCTAGAAACACCACATGACATTACTCTATAAGCAATCTTTTTATTCTTATTAAATTCACAACAGAGAAAAAAGACTGGCGTTAGACAACTGTCTGTAGCTGCTATAACATAAGTAAGTAAGAAACTTGGAAGCTTTTGTAAATAATCATTCTTTAATGCTGTTATAAATATATATTCAGACCAGGGTGCTAACAGTAACTCCCTATTGTGCTAGATTTCAACACACCACCCTGTCATTGATTATTCTCCTGTAACATCAAGCCTAGTTGCGTTACATTCTTTCTATATTACTCAATACTGAATTCTACACAGCTGCTGCCTATGACGCATAACAAGTTATAAATCTTCTCAACTGTGCTTTTCATATAGTATTTTATTCTCAGTTGTGTGAAAACTTTCAAGAGGCTGCATGGTGACATTTCAGCATCTCAGGGGCTGTGCTATGAACTTTTTAGGTGGTCTAATTATTTATATTAAGTCTATAGAGTAATTGTGTGAATTTGATTTAGGGGTGGTTCATGGTGGTTTGTAACATTAGATTTAGTTAGTTTAGTTAGGGTTAGTTGTAGCATGAACAGCTGCACCAGCTTCTCCTTGAGCCTATTTGTGTATGAGGTAAAATAGGACCAGTTTTATATTTTAATTAGCGCTTCAGAGTGTTGAAGGTTAAATAATAGGACTTTTTAGGAATAGTCTGCAATAAAATGGCTGGGGACACTTTTGAATATAGTGTTACAACCAACCCCCTGGTGATGATAAAAGTATCAGAGTCAGTGTCAGTTTGCAGACCTTTGTCAAAGGTCATAAAAGAGGAAATCAGTCAGCCCTGTCACCAAGGCCCATTCTACCTTCTATCTAACTGCCACTAGAGTACAATCTCAAACTTGACTGGTTCTGATTGGCTATCCAGCTTTCTGGAAAGGCATTCCAATTTGTCTGGAACGAGTGCATGTTTTAAGCATTAAAATGTGGACAGAATTTTTAAATAATTTTGGGAATGTAATTAATGGTCATGGTAGTGATTTGTGGCAAATGAACAGACTTGCATAAATGCTTGATTAAAAAAAAATATCAATCAACCTATTATTATCCTATGAATATCATGGTTATAGGCTGCATTAAGTTTCTATCTTCCCTCCTTCCATACTTGCTTCATTCATTCATTTATTTATATATCCATTCACCTATTTTAAAACTTAGGTTCTTGTGTTTATCACTTAAATTGGAGGAATAAAGCAAATTGGTTTTTTTTCATTGGAAAAAAGATTACAGAGCATGTTAATGTAGTGGAAGCATGTAGTTACTGTAAAAAAACGTTGCTGCAATATATGATGCACTGGAAATTAAGCTCAAAATTAGCAGCATTGTGACACAATGAACAGACAGTAACAGTTGTTTATTTCATACAATTATTAAAGCATTTCTAATGCAAATTGTATAGTGTGGACTCACTAAATGGTTTTATTGGTGTATTGGGATCGTAACAGTGTAATACAAGTGTCCTTGTATTTGACATCAGTTCAGGAAAACTGTGATATCAAAACATTTGAGAAGACTGCTATATGTAGTATAGTAACATTTGTTTTTATATTTGAAATAACTTACCTAAAGATGTGAGAAGGTTACAGGTGCTGAAACAACTTGTGTTATATTCAACCCGGATCTCTCTCACTATTATATTTCAGTGATGGTGCTATAAAAGTGCAAGTTTAATACATAACATACATTTTTATCTAATTAGCTGCTGACTAACTTAACTGCATGCCATGGGGGAAAAAAATGATTCTTTTGCCACACAAACTACATATTTATTCCTTATTTGCACACAAAACAATAAAAAGCCACTAAGACAAAAAAAAAAAAAAAAAAAAAAGCCTTCGTGGGACACTGAGTTTGGGTGTGTGTTTTTGTCAGCGTGGAGGATAATGTGCTCCATATGTTGAAACTTGACACTGTATGCACTGAGCCCCAGCAGGAAGTGAGAGACACACTGGTGATGGCTGTACCCCAGCCCCCGACCCAGCATGCTTTGCTGAATCTCCTGTGCACGTATCCATTAAATGCTGGGAGCAGGGAATCCACAGTAATTTAAAGATGTGCCATTACTGTTTTCTTATGACTCCTGTGTTCTGTGTTTACCCTAAGCGACTGGTTAAAAAGGCGCATTGTGGTTCTTTTGCATTTTATTACTTAAGATCTTTTATCTTCGGCTGCTTATTTAGAAGCTTGGATTATATTCTACCCCACTTGTATGTTGCTTTGGTTAAAACATTAGTCAAATTCATGTAAAATAAATTTGCTAACATCCTTCTTGCCCCTACAACCTTCTTCTTGATTCGTGTCATTTTCAAAGGCTTTTAGATTTTAGCTGGAAGCTGTTTCAGTTCCAGTCATTACATTTATGTCAGATGAAAGCTGCCTTTGAGAGAGCAAAAGTAACATCAGCTTCTTGACTATTGTCCCAAAATAGAAATCAGTGTTTGATTCTCTTGGCAGTAATTGCTGCTCTTCTCAAAATGGCACCTTGCCTGTACAGCAGATCCAATCTGTAATTATGGATCCAAAATTAATCGGGAATGATTTGGGCCTGTCACTCAAAACAATGGTGTGAGCTCAGCTGTATTCAAAACACATGCCCATACAGCCACGAACGCACATTCAGTTGAACCAGTTTAACTCATCTTGCTACCAAATGTGAGTAACAGTTGTAATTGTGAAAAAAAAAAGAAAAAAGAAGCTGTGAACAGTTAACATTTGGTTTGGTCAGAAAATAGATCTGATATAGATCTAAAACACTCCATTTGCAAAGAGTTTTTTTTTTGTTTTTGTTGTATGCCACATGTGTTGCTAATGTTGAAAGACTGCACTGCTTTCTAATCATTTCCAGTTGTTTATTATAACCACAATTTTCATTGAAACATATGTACTTGAGCCAAGAAGAATCTCCTAAACACAATGTCTTTTATTGATGGGTAAAAGAGACTTAATAGACAAACAGACTACATTCTGGATTTAGCGTCACCAGACAGTCTTATTTTTTTGTGTATGTGACTTTTGTATTTGTGTGTGTGTGTTTGTGCGTGTGTAAGAGAAGGACGCCTGTCTGTGCTCTGTGTCTACAGTTCCAGATGTGCTCTGTCTTTCAGTATCACACACACACACACACACACACACACACACACACACACACATACACACACACACACAGAGTGAGAAAGAGTCGAGGCTGGGATACGACCTGCTGTCCCTTCACCACATTCACATCAACCATGTCTCGAAAAGAAAAACACAATTCTCACACATGCTATCTTACAAATCAAACTTTTTGCTCATATTGCTCTGAAGTACATATTCATTACATTGTGTTCAAACAAGAAAACATCAATAACTCAGTAGTTTAGATTCTCTGTGTTAAAATGACTGGGCTGCACTGGATCAACATGTGCCAAAGTATTTACTTTCTCATAAAAGTAATTTCAAAATGGGATTTTTCAAGATATAAGCTACATAAAGGTTTATTTTATTTTTATTTTATATTTATTTGCTGTATTCAGAGGCAAAGATTTTGGATGATTTTGGTTGGTCTTTAATTATTATTGCTTATATCACTAGGATGTCCTTCTTTCATTTCAGAAATATTATTAAAATAAAAAAAATATTCCATTCTTTTGCTACCTCTAGTTTAAACGTTTTTAATGTGTTGAATCCACTGGATTTCACACCTAATCCTTCAGGACTGAACCAGTCCTACCTGAATCAATCCAACTCTTAATATCATCATTATGACAACACAGCTATAGAAACATCAATATTCTACAGATACACAGTATAACAGAGCGCTGCATCACAGACAGGTAAATCATGCAACAAGAATCCAGCAAGTCAGTTAAATAAGTTAAATTGTGTGTGTATTGTGCAAATTCTACAGAAAAGAAAACACAGAAGTATAAATGGTTTGTGAAAAAGCTTAGCAACAGTTTTAAACTGTTTGGACTGACCTTTCCTAACAAAGCCCAGCTTTTCAGTATTCCTTTTACAGTTGTATACCTTTTACAATTGTTTTCTTTCACAGGACCACTCCTATTTCCTTAAATTATGACAGTTGGCTAATTAGAAGGCATTAATTCCATTTCTGAAATTTTTCATATTGTTTAAATAGACAGTAAACTTGCTGCATGTAATCTGCATGAATTCTCATATAATGAATTAAAGCTGTTTCTAATGAATTGTTTAAAAAAGATATGTGAATAAAATAGGTGCCCTACACAACCT
Source organism: Silurus meridionalis (assembly GCF_014805685.1). Lineage (NCBI taxonomy): Eukaryota > Metazoa > Chordata > Actinopteri > Siluriformes > Siluridae > Silurus > Silurus meridionalis. The sequence continues at coordinate 5,716,354 of NC_060895.1, read as the reverse complement.
GCAAAAAGAAATGCATGGCCTTTAGCATAGGGGTATGTTAACATTTGGAATCAACTGTACATTTTGCAAAAGAATAAAGAGACCACATGAGCTGTGCCAGTGTGAATAACAGTGAGTATCAATATAATATTATGTGTCGAGGTTTTCACATATTTGAACACCATTACAGTAAATCCTTTGTGAGTATGTGGATACTAGTCAAATTAAGTCCAGACTCTACCACATTACGGACTTTGTCTTTTCAATGAGCATGACACCAGGCCAGCAGATTGGCCTAATTGAAATTCTGTGTTGGTGACATTAATTCAGCTTTCTAATTATAGGCTGTGGCACTGTGGGTTTATGTGGGTTGTTAGCACTGTAATGAGGGACCATGTCTACCGAAGACTGTTATTTTCAGGGGCTGGTAGCTTAACGCAATTAATATCCAGTGTCCTCTCTGTCACCTGTGTTTAATTACTCATAGCTGACTGTATATACTGTTTCTGACACTTATGGACATTATACAGTGAACAGCAACAGCTAACCTTAGAGTATTAATGTATTATTTCAAAAGATAAGAGAAAATAATTAGCACATGGCACTTAGAAAGTATTAGGACCCCTATTTAGTATTTAGATACTTCATTTCTGTCATTTCTTTTGAAATCAAGCTAAACTTAACACTCCTTTTATTTGGAGTCCACCTGTGGCAAATTCAACTGAGTGGGCATTATAAGAAACGAGACACACCTGTCTATATAAGGTCAAACAGCTGAAAGTGCATATGAGAACAAAAACCAAGCCATGAGATCAGAAGAGCAGATGTGGGGAAGGCTTTGCGTTGAAGTGTACCAACAGACAAGTGGCCTCCATAATTATTAAAAGGAAGTAATTTGGTACAACCAAGACACTTCTTAGAGCCGGCAGTCTGGCCAAAACCGAATGCTTGGAGGAGAAGGACCTTTGAAAGGGTAAAATCTGGTGATAAATTACAGAGAAGGTTAATTAGGTGTGAATTATTGTGGATGAAGGGGAAGAGATTAACAATAAAAAAATAAAATAAACAAAAAGATTTCTACACTGTACTCTGTAATCAAGTCTGTCACCAGCAGTGTAATTTTGTCCCAATAAATAAGCCATCTTATATCAACAGATTACAGACATGAATGCAAATCATGCAAACAGAACTTTATATTTGCACTTTATTTTCAGTAATTCTCTCTAAATAGAGCACTACCTCTACTTATTATCATATGGAGAACTTGGGTGCCCAGTGGCAGGACAAATAAAAAATACATATCCCAATTATCACAGGCTTCAGTGTGTGTCCACTGGTGCTGTCGAAAGGTTGAAATGATGTATACACAGACCACACTCTTTGAATTTGTGTTTATTGAACAGGCTGCCTCTGCAATGAAGTATTTTATTTTAATTAGATAAAATACTGAATTCAACCTAGAAAAACGTTTAAAAAATTTGTTAACCACTGTAATACATTGATACAAAAAAAAAAAAAAAAGCTAGGGTAACCCTAACCCTAACCCGGTGTAGTCTCAAAGCAATCGCCTGTACAAGGCACCGTCTCTGATGCCATATTGGAAAAGCAGGAGGGCATGTCAGAAAGTCTGATATATTAAGGAAGAAGCCAAATAATGGCGTGCTGCAAATAAGGGATTATATGACTCATTGTTGGTTGAGACATACCAGACTGGATCTACTAATTCTTTTAAATGAGCCAGTAGCAAGAAATCGCCAGTTAATTGTTGACGGTGGTGTTGGTGGTGTGGCAGGCCGTCTCTTATCCCAGAAATCCCTCAGGTTTATGTTAGCTTTTGGCTCTCCCTTTTAGTGATGCTTCCATGGTTAGTCTTGTCCCTACTTACACCCTGATCACACGGTGTCCTTAAACATTTATGGAACAATGAGAATGCTTAACAATCCCTTTTCTCTCTTCCAGTCACCCATCTACTCTCCTTCTCCTGGTCCTCTCCTTCTCTCTATGTCCATTGTTAAAAGCACTATACACATAAAAATGGATTGAATTGAATTGGACTGCATAATTTCAATAAATCAAATTTGACCACAAAGTGTAATAGCACAAGCTTGTACTGTCAGTTGAATTACTGCTGATTATAATGTGTTACAGAGCAGTATGCCATGATAGTGCAGAATGGCACAGAACAATAATTCACATCAGCACACATGTGCTGGCTCTTTAACCACTCTTGCCAGTTTTATTATGCTCTGTTAGCACCACCACTTACCTTCAAGTTTTTCTGTGTCCCAATGTAACGCTTTTTGTCTGAATATTTCTATCTACTGTTCATGTTAATAATTCCTGCTGTTTGTTTTTTTTGGCTGAATATTAAACAAATGAATGATCTGAACTTGCAACTGAACCATTACACAAAGGTAAATGGGTTAAAATGTACTGGGAGTAAAAGATGTGGAAAAAACTGCATGCAAAGTGATTTTTCATATTTCTAAAGAGGTAGTTTTCTTAAATGGAACATGAAATGGAAAGTCTTTCATGTAGGCCACCTTTAAAAAAAGACTCTTGTAAAGTTCATTGTTATTTGTAAATGAGTTAAACCCAGAACTGGTTAAAATCAGTGCAGTAATTGTGTGGCATTTAGCAGTTTTAAATCAAAGGAATACTTTATTAGTATGCGCTACTTTTTAGAACCAAGTGGGCTTATAATGTGGCTTCCGACCAATAAAATATGCAGTCGATATTGCACACCCTTGCATCTCCGTGGTTTGTAGTGACGCATGTGAACAAGGCTATGTGCTTTACATCAGTGGCGTCTAAATATAGATTTTGTCATTTGGTTTTCTTTCTTTCTTCTTTGTGGATCTCAATCAAGCCTGAACCCTGTATTTTTTATACTGATCTTGTGTAGCTACAGAAACAACGTTTACCCAGCAGTAACAGTGACGTAGATTTCTCTGATCTAATCTAAGCCAAAGCAAGTCTTTTAGAGATAGATAGATATATAGATAGATAGATAGATAGATAGATAGATAGATAGATAGATAGATAGATAGATAGATAGATAGATAGATAGATAGATAGATAGATAGATAGATAGAACTTTATTGTCTTTGCATAGTACATGTACACAGCAACAAAGCAAGGAAATGCACACACACACACACACATATATATATATATATATATATATATATATATATATATATATATATATATATATATATAAATAAATAAAAATAAATAAATATATATATATATATATATATATATATATATATATATATATATATATATATATATATATATATATATATATATATATATGACTGTGAAATATATATATATATATATACAGTATTTATGTGTATCTATATATACCTTATTGTACATTCTGCATTCATGTATGTGTGTATATATACTGTATATATGTGTATATATATATACTGTGTATATATATACACACACACACACACACACACACAGACACACACACATACATGAATGTGAAATATTAGGCAGAATGTACAATAAGGTATATATAGATACACATAAATGAATTGTGTAGAGAATAAGGAGTATAAAACAACTACAATATGTAATATGTATATTGTATCTATAATTGTACAGAAGTTATATACAGTGTTGTTTTTTTGTACAGTGATCTAACAGTGTAGTGTAGAGTTCAGTAGTATGATGATGGATAGAAAAAAGCTGTCCCTGAACCTGCTGGTTCTGGTGCATATGTTCCTGTATCTCCTTCTTGATGGTAGGAGATTTAACAGTTTGTGACTGGGATGTGAAGAGTCCTTGATGATGTTGTGAGCTCTGCGCAGACATCTGCTGTGGTGAATGTGCTCAATGCCAGATAGTTGGGTGCCAGAATGTAGAGTGTAGAGAAGTACTACAGAGTAGAGGAGTACACTTATGAAGAATGCAAGCTCTGTATCTCATTTTTATCCAGAGTTCATTTCAACCCCAGCAAAACTGAACTGCTGGTAATCCAAGGTGATTAATCTCCAGTTCAGGGTCTCCAAATAACTCTTCATAACTCTCTGCTCTCCCCTTTAGCCATTGCTCGCAACCTTGGGGTAACTATGGACAATCGACTGTCCTTCTCCTCACATATTGCTAATGTGGCTTGTTCCTGTCGATTTCTTCTCTACAACATTAGAAGGATTTGAACATTTCTGTCCACACAGACTGCCCAGGTGCCTGGTCAGTCTCTTGTCATTTCTAGACTGGACTACTGCTACTCTCTGTTAGCAGGTCTGCATCTGAACGCTATTCGTCCACTGCAAATGATTCAAAATGCAGCTGCGTGACTTGTGTTCAACCTGCCCTAGTTTTTCCACACCATCCCAATGCTGCGCTCCCTCCACTGGTTTCCGGTAGCTGCATGAATCAGATTCAAAACACTGATGCTTGCCTACAAAGCCAAATATGGACCAGCACCCTCTTATCTCAGATACCTAATCACTCCTCACACTGCACCACGCTGCCTGAGATCCTCCAGCACTGCTTGACTAGTACTACCTTCTCTCAGGGTAAGAGGTATACATACTTCAAGCCTCTTCCCTGTGACCCTGGCTATCTACAAGCGACGGTTAAATACCTACCTCTTCCTGAAACACTTAAACTAACACTTTGCAAGTTTGCTTTGTTAAAAAAAAATAATGTCCTACCACTCTGATGAAAGGGGTTTTCTTAAGTTATAATGTAGCATACCAGTGTAGATTTATTCATTAATAGATTTGAAGCACATTTGTACCTTGCTCTGGACAAGGGCATCTGCTAAATGCTGTCAATGTAAATGTCAATGTAATGGTGTAAATCACTAGTCACATGTACACCATTCAAAATATCATTTGGGTTTACAACAGCACCTGGAAAATCCTAGTCTGACAATTGAAAGGGTTTAGACATATAAAACACCTGAGTACATATAAAAACATATGTAGTCAGATGTTTAGGGAATCAGGACTAATAATAAACGAATACTAAACACAGCTAAACCACAATCACCAGCTAAGAAGACTTTTTTTGCTCTGATATTTGAGTGATTATATATGCCGTTTGTGTTTTCATTTTGCTCATAAATGCGAGCATCAATATACATTTACATAAAGATCCTGCTTTTGCTGTGACTCGTCAGTCTTGTGACGCAACAGCTCGGTAACAAAATACCAACTGTGTTCCATTGGTGGGATTCCTTTCCTCAGCTCTGGATTCGACAAATCAGAGCAGAGCAAAATGGAACTGAGTCTCCTCACCATGGCAACCGCTCCTACCCGCTTTCACTGGTTGGCTAGTTTTCTTGTTAGAACCTGCTCATTGGCTAAATTGCAGGGCAGAATCTCTGTGACTCAGCAGCACGCCTGAAAGTCAAGGCGGGAACCAGGGCAAATGAGCAAACCGCACATGAGTGCACTGCATAATCTGGTGTGGGCCATAAGGTGTAATTAAAGCTTGCTTTCAATATATATATGACAGTCAATGGGTGTAACCCATTATCCCAACCTACTATTAGCAATATTGGGCTGGAAATGTAGGTGTGTGTGTGTGTGTGTGTGTGTGTGTGTGTGTGTGTGTGTATGTGTGTTTGTGTGTTTTCCTTTGATGTGGTGAAGTGATTTCATCTGCTTACTTCATTCTTTGTTATAAACTTTAGTTTCGCCACCCTTGGCTTCCTTCTCCTCACAGGTGCTTCATTACTTACTGTACTGCACAGCAGCTGAGGATTATGTAAAGCCCTGATGCTAGAGGCAGATGTGTGAGGAGGAAGAAGTGATATTTAAGTCTTTATTTGCAGACCTGGAAAAAAGACTGCACTGGCAGTGGGTGGTGCAAGATGAAAACACACACATACACACATACACACACAAAGCACTTCAACTGTCCTAATTATGAATGCAGCCAGTTAATACCTAGACCTAACTCAAACACTATCCTCAACCCCAACTTTAAAAAAAGTTTCCTCAAGGTCATAGCTGTCAGATATATTTTTCTTGTACAGTAGCACACTTCAGTCTTTACTCCTCTCTCTTGTTACCTGGCCCTTAAGGTTTCACCATAAAATCACATATGAAATGAAATATGTAATTTAACCAAGAGACACTTGAGGAAATATGTTTAAGATTTGCTAAAGTCAACAAAAACAGCATGTGGCTGTCTTTGGGAGACAAATCTCATTACACATCGTCCCCCACGTGTCTACATCTTCTCAAACTCCCTTGTAAGGGCAGACAACACAACCTACTGATCTGCATTGCTTTACAGACTGCCTGTGTTTAAAACTTGTGTAAGAGTGTGGTGTAATGCAATTGCACTATGTGTATCCTTGAAGGGATTTAGATGTTTAGTGTAAAATGTTCTGTATTCAAATTTACACCCAAAGTGAGCATTGTCTGAGGAGGGTTTTCTTCAATCTTTCCTTTACTCAGCATAGGCCCTGGCTCTAAAGCTAAGCTATGTAGTATTTCACTTTATAATTAGTAAACTAGGCTGAAGTTATTTTGTTTATACTGTAACTACAAAGATGGTTCTAATTTCCAAAATATACACAAACTAGTGGTGTATTTTATGACAATAAGAATTTATAATACAGAAATGTTGTGCCTCCTGCTTGCGCCTACTTGTATTTGTTGTCAACATATTATCTATTTATTCTACCTAATATACGTCATGTTTGGTTACATGTTTAGTGCAAGAACAACATCAGGCAGATAAGTAGGCACCACAGAGGCAAACTGAAATGAGATAGATAGATGATAGATAGATAGATAGATAGATAGATAGATAGATAGATAGATAGATAGATAGATAGATAGATAGATAGATAGATAGATTTACAGCATATAAATATAAAAGCAATAGCAGAGAAAAATGTGCAAAAACAAGTACAACAAATGTATATAAATTACACTCTGGGCATTGTAGAAATGTGCAGTAGTTATAGAGAAATTACACTAAGAATATATATATATATATATATATATATATATATATATATATATATATATATATATATATATATATATATATATATATAATTAAATAAGTGCAAGGTGTGTGCAGGGCACAATATATGCAGAGAAATATGAGATTTTCAGTAAATGTACATTGTATGGACAGCTTACAAAAGTTCTACACAGTGTATATACAGATGGTATACATATATGCAAGAGATATATAGTATATTCTGTAGATTTACAGTTTTATATATAGTTATAATTATACTAGAATCAATTATTATAGAGTGGAGCAGAGCTGCATGATGACTGACAGTAAAATCACTAAAGCAAATGAGCCATTAGATATTGTGTTTATCATAAAAAAGGACAAATAAAACATATTGTCAGATAAAATGTAATTCAGTCTGTTCTACTGATGTTCAAGATGATGCAAGGCAGATTATATAGTGGATGTCGGTTTTTACCTGAATATTGGCCAAGTACAGGTAAATACCACTGTAACTATTTTAAGGAAACAGCATATAAAACAAATTGAGAGAAATTCTCTTCCAAGTGCCCATGACATCAGTCCATAAAATCTATTTTTACAATAAATATAGAAAATGCCTGCGTGCTATCTCTAGACAATTTAGTGAAAGTAACAGGCAAATGCCCATCAGTAATATGCAGCTTAATGCAATTTTCATGGTTGTCACATGGCAGCCAGCTAGAAGGTCATGCTTTACATCTAGTTAGACTTTGGTGGACTGTGCCTCTGTGTTTTTGTGAAGGTTTCTGATGTCTGTTGTCTTCTCAACATGCATACCCCTTTTTCACCTCATCACAACTGATTACAAGCCTCTCTGTCTCAGCAGCTATTCAGTCACTCCATAATGCATGCTAGAGCACTGTGAGGTAAAAAAATATTAAGCAATATTTACAATACAAGTGAGCACGGGAGAGGATAGATTGAGTTTCACAAAAAGGCCAGACCTCGAGCCAAGGAATATATATTTCATTAAAAAGGCTATTTGATGAAAAGAAAACATACAATACATTTTTAATGAAAATAAAGTTTGACATTATTTATATATTTGTTTGGTTAAATTAAATTGTCATACTGTTAAATTAGCTAGTTTGTGGCATAAAAACTGAAGGAACATTCATGTGTCTCTTAAAAACAATAAAGATTTTCCAAACTGTTTCCAAACTTTTGACAGGCGTTGTATATTCCTTCAAATTCCTTCCTTATCATTGTCAACCGTTTCAATGTAGACTTTTTACATGAAACATTTAGATATAATAAAACACAACTTTAAGTATAATAAAGCGTTTAATTACAATAATTATAATACACATTCACTTTGCAATACCACTGCCCGTGTGCATGGCTGATTTATTTTATACAGAGCACAAAAGCTGGGACGAACCCAGCCACAAAAGTAAACAGGAATGCAATGCGAGTCATGGAGGCCAGCCACACTATTTCTGTTTACTCTCAATATAGCTCCGTTTTTCATCTCTACATTGGGCCATAAGCCACTGCTCAAAGTGGAGAAACTGTCCTTGCTGACCTCACATGTGCACTGAGCCACACTTTCCTGGGTTGAGAAAAAATGGCTTTTTGTTTAGTATGGAAAGGCACGTTCATGAGTGACGCAAGAGTGAGAGCGCATTTGACTGCAGTAGTGTTCATTCAGCCGAGAGCACAGTGAGCTGGATGCGTGAAAGTTGTCTTGAAGTAAATGATCTGGGATACTGTATTATCTATAAGTAGTGCTTCTTCATTAGGATGAAAGCCCTACCTAAAAGATATCCTTGATGATGTTATTGATAGTGAATAGCTGGCAATTCTCCACAGAACTGGAACAGTGGTGTTCTTGGATTCTTGGTTTAATGTTTGATGACTCATAAACTGGTAGGAACTCTCACAGGCATGCTAAATACTAGCTGTCCAAGTGAGTGAGCCAAAGAAGGGGAGGAGGAAGAATGCGGAAATACACCGAAAAGGCAGGTAGCTTTCCATCTAAGTATGCCAATGTACATGAATCATTTTAAATTACTCTGAATCCTCTAGTAAAACCCTTTAAAACCCCACACTACATCTGAAGTTAGTGACAATCTCACCCAGATAGTGTAGACTTGCACCCTCAAAAAAGAAATGTAGTAATAAAAAAGTCTTATGATCATTCCAAGGTACTTACAATAGCCTCAGACCTCAACACCCTGTACTTTATAATATTAAGTATTTATGCGTGGATAAAAATGTAACTGGTCAAACACACAGCAAGCCACCAATCAGGGTAGAGCGCTTGGTCTTTTTTAAACTTTTTTGATTGCTGCTTGTTGGTATCTACCTAGCAAGAACATACAGTTTAGTTTCAGTTTAAAAGAAAGCAGAACATTTTGAGAGTAATAAATAATGAAAGACTCAAACTTGACTCCTGACTCGAACTTGCCACAACACTCAGGGCATTATTAGCACAATTTTTTTATTAAGTAGTTGAAAAAAAGGTTTTGGGCTCATGATAATTTTATTAGATATCAATTCGTGTTTTATTCATATAGCATTCTACTAATACTGAGAGTAACATTAGAGTCGTTTCACTTAAACTGAGTTGATTAAGCAAAAATCTTGTGATAAAAATTATAGCCATAATAAATCATAGTACTTTGGATACTTAAGTACATGTCAAGGCAAATACTTTTGACTTTTGCTTACGTGAAAGTTTAAAGAGGGAACTTGCTGGAGTAATATTTTACCTAGTGTATCTCTAACTCGAGTACATGGTTTGTGTACTTCATCCACCACTGGATCCATGTTATTGAGCATCATAAGGACTTTAAGGATGGATTTGGACTGTAATTAATATTATCGTATACTACATTGGCTCAGGACCACAGGTTGCATGAACAGTTTTGCATTTAAGTCCGTATCACTGAACAACACACCTTAACAATGATGAAATGCTAATAAATGGACATTATGTGCCACCAAGATGAGGGTGGGTTCCCTTTTGAGTCTGGTTCACTTCGAGGTTACTCCTCATTTCAGGGAGGTCTTCCACTGGATTCACCACTGGATCACACGTAACTTAAACTTTAAACTACAAGGAACAAACTTATAGGCGCTAAACGTGTATTTTTTTTTTACAGTTTATAAGCGGTTTATCTCTGAAAAGCTGCTTTGAGACAGAGTCCATTATTAAAAGTGATACGAAAATAAAAATGAATTTAAATAAATTAGACTGTTGTAAAAAGGTGCATAATTTAATAAATCATTATGAGTGGAGTTCCAATGAGTCAGCAGAAAGGGAAATAAACAGTATATGGTCACAGTAAATGCTCCAAACATCCTGAAGCTTAGGCCTGTATTTTTAGAACTTCACAGAGGCTTTGGTGCAATAATGCATTAGTAGCAGGAGTACTTATTAGAACAGTCTGACCATTCATTATAGTAAAAAAGTATTTAAAGAACAGTTTATTAGTGCTGGACAATTGTCTTGGCTTTACCATTAATCTGTGGGAGAGAAGAGTGAGTCAGCAAATCCCCCTCTCTCTCTCTCTCTCTCTCTCTCCCCCTCTCTCTGTCCCTGATCCCAGTGTATGCTTTGTTTAACTTTAGAGGTGAGCGACACCAGCATGGAACCACTACAAATACACAGTTTTTTTGAAGGCAGTATGAAGAAACAACATTAACTGCGCTAGTCTCAGCAGCTCCCTCCCCCCTAGGGCCCTTATCAATGGGAAAATTCTCATTTGCCAATTCCCATTTGTCATTCTAACATCCCCTTACCTATGAAGCACCGAGAGGGAATGCGAGGGAGTGTTGGTGACTTGTTGATTGAAAATATTAGTGAAAACATGTCTAAATGCAAAATTATTTTAAAATGTTAATACTCTACAGTGTAGAAGCCCATATTTAATAGCACATGTGATATATGCACACAGAGTAGAAAGCTGTCAGCCAATGAATTTAAGGCTGAAAGAGGAGCTACATAGGATTCCACCACTCCCACTGGGAAACACATATGAGCTAATGTGTAATTAGAGGTTACAATTTTTTTCTGCCACAGAGAAGCAAAAAAAAGCCACGAAGCCAGGAAACTTTGCTCTGTTTATGGATTATTACAGTAGCATTGAATAACTTTTTAGCACTGACTCCAAACTAAGGCAGCTCAGGAAGAGGTTTACTAAAAATGAACGTCATCAGGATCAGGATCATCGTTCTCTGTATATATGAATTCAGTTTTTTTTTCTGAAGTTTTGCTCTACAATCCAAAGGCAATGCTTTAGTTCCCACCAAGAACTTTAAGCAGAGAAACAGCTTTTCTCCTGAGGGGAAATTTGAGGAAGCATTTCCTCCCTTTTTCTATAAACCCCCACATTCATGGTACAGAAAAAAACTAAACAAAAAGAAAACCCACTGGAACAACATCAAAGTGGAACACGTGTCTGCCACATTTCCTCTCCCCTCCATCTCTTGGGGTTTTGAAGGCGGAGAGGAGAGGAAGGAAAGTTTGGAGATGAAGAAATTGTTACGTGTGGTGCTACTTCACCAGTTTTTGTTGTGAGGAAAAGCCACACACACTTGGTAAACACATTTCCTGAATGCCTGGCACTGGGTATGAGATGAAGTGAGAGTGAGAAATCTCATGCAGGGGAACGGTATATGACAGTCACCACAGCAAAGTGCTGACAAGAAGAATTGCTTAGGAACCAGGCGTCGGTACAGCTGAATGGCTTACTGTAGATTCTTCAGTACAACACAGTAAGCTTGTTATGAATGGGACAGAAGACAAATATTGTTCTAAGGAATTCCATGTATTTAAAGTGAGTGTGTTGTCCCCTGCAGCAGGTATGCAGTCTGTATTTACTGTGTAGCAGAAACCAAGTAGGAAGTGATGGATGTGAACAGTAAATATTTGTGATAGGCAGGCATATAAATAGTGGGCCATTAAAATGGCACGTGACAGAAACTTGGGCAGCACCAACCACAGCAAAGTATTTTCAGTAAATCAGCTCAAGGGCAGAGATCACACCGGTACACTCAACGCAACCCAAGTAAACAGGCTGGTTGCTACAGTCATTGTTTTATTTCAAGGGGAAAATGACAAGCAATCATTAATCAACATATAAAAACATTTGCACCAGTGTGCATATCGAGCCTATGCAATGGCTTAAAATAAATACTTTTTAAGAACTTAAAGTACAGACAGAAAATGTAACAAAAAAATAATAGAAATTCAATGAAGATCGACAACATGGGAGTAAATTTTCGAGAGACTGAAACAAAGAAAAAGTCCAAAAATGTTCAAGAAACAGCTCCCTTGTTTGTAAGTCCAAAAGTGTTGTATAAAATGTTTTGAAATACATTGAAAATACAGAATCTTGCAAAAAAAATCCTTTCCCTACATTTTCTTAATGTTAATTTGACAACATTAGCTGGTATAATAGTGTGGTGTAATCAGGACTTTTCATGAAGAGCAGGAACAGGAGAACGTGAATGTACAAATGTGCATCCGTATGCCTTTCATTAGAATTCACATATTATGGACTGAGCCCTCCTGGTCTGTAGTCTGAGAACTGGCTGCCATATTGCACAAAGCTCCTCTTCCTCACTTTTGGAGACACACGATTTCAAATTTGCAAGCTGCAAAGGCAAAATGGAGTGCCTGTCCATTTGAGGCACCAACATACATTGGAGTCCTTTATACACTTTCTCAGCTGCCAGTGACCAGCAGAGTAAGACAAAGAGAAAGATAGATGTCTGGAGGTCCCATCTCCAGGTTTAGAACACATTTACAAACAGTCCTTACATTTCATTCACACAAAACAATTTTGTTTCCACATGATGATCTGCTGTCTGCCAAAACCACTCACTCAACAGAGGTTTTATAAGTGCAGGTTACAGCACACAGTATGTGGTATGCAATGTTAAGTATTTACTGCTAGCGCCGAGTACACCGCCCACTCTTTTTATTACTTTTAGACCTATAGCATGTAAACAAGTTCTTCCACCATCGGTGCTCCTCAAAATTCAAGAGCATTCTTTTACAGTAAAATTCAACGAAACACTCTGGCACGATGTATGCAGTTTGGAAAGACCTCGAATGGCAGGAGGTGACCAAGTGATGCATGTTCAGTTCACAGCTACTGTTCACTTCTGTTACTTCAGGCTAAGTAAATGAGAAAACTTTGTGCCACTAAACCTGCTGCCGAGTTTCTGTTGAAGGACCATCACTGGGAGAGAATGTGTAAACAAAAGGCAAGCTTTACTGTGTACACTGAATTCCAAGGCCAAACCCCACAGGTTTGGTCACCTGCTGTGTATTTAGAACAGTGGTGCCTTGTTTCCCACACTGAAATCAAACAATCTCAATGTGCAAAGGCTACAAATAACCTTTTACACCATTTTAAGTAACTGAAAATTTCTAGGCACTGTTGAGAGTCCACAGATTTGTGTTGCAAGTAAAAAGCACTAGAAGCCAAACTTATAAAAACAAATATAACATGCTGGTCTTGCAGAGTATAACATTAACTTTGTTTTTGCTTCACCATGGGGTAGCCAACAAATTAGACAAATGAAGTCTAAATCATTTTTCTGAAGGATTTTCCTTCAGTATACTTCAGGTGGAGGAACAAGGGGCCCAAGATGTCAAGAGTTTATGCTCTCAAGACATGATCTTTTGTGGGATCTCGATGGAGGCCTTGAGGAAGATCGCATTGTCTCGGATGTAGTTCCTCTTACGGATCTCCTCATGAGAGACAAATTTGGGGTAGCCAAAACCTAGCGCACTCTCGTCCAGTGAGCTGCGGCTGCCGCTGGGTTTCTGGAAGTTCTTCCAGTTTGGATCTGGGTTGAAAGTCTCGGTGATGTGCTGGGGTTTGGAGAGTGATGGATCACTCTGGTCCATAATAGAGAATGTGACCTTGTAGGAAAAGGGCCATTCAAGAAGGTTGTCATATTCACCAGGCAGCACACGGATGTAGACGGAAAGATGCGAACCTTCGCCGCTACCGTTGCCATTGAGAAAAGCGGATGCCTGTAACTTGTAGCCGTAGCGGTGCGTGTAGAAGGGTGGACTGAAGAACTCATGATTGCTGTGCATTTTTGCCTCCTGCAACTTGCGAGAGTAGTCATTTAGCTTCCAGATGAGTACACCATCATGGCTCACTGACAGCTCCTCTAGATCACGTCGCAGCTCTGCGATCTCCTGCCGCTGACGGCTTACCAGGTTACACATCATGGTCAGGTGCGACTTGGTGGTTTCCTCCAGGTGTCGGCCAATCACCAGCTTTGGGCACTGCAAGAGAGAGAGAGAGAGAGAGAGAGAGAGAGATGTCATCAGTGGACATGGGTAATAGAATACAGATTAGGAATAAACATTACAGAGCATTTCTGGGCTGAAAGATTTCCTTTACACACTGTTTACATAGTTTATGTTGTTTATACAATACCCTCTATGTATTTAAATGCATAGTGCAAAGACTGCACTTAATATCCAAATAAAAAAATCACAGGTGCACTGAAAAGGAGTGAAAATCAAGCCAGCAGAAAAGAAAAAAAAGATTCTGGGCTCATAACACTGTAGTCAGACCAAAGATTCCAAAACCTCACTCATGGCACTCATGTGGACTGTTTGCAGTTAAAATGTTTTTTTTTTTTTTTTGAGGGCTGAAAACCTGTAAAAATTCACGTGTCTGAGGTTGCTTGCTTTTTGTTTTGTTTTTATGCATAGAGGCATGCAAAGTTTTTTTAATGTCTAGACCACCGCCTTTAAACTCAGTGGCTTGTTTTTGAAGCCACTTTTAAAAGACAAACAGCACTATTTGCCCATAATACGTTTTTTGCAATTCAATGTCTAAAAACATTTTAGAAATTGGGCAGGATGGCATGGACAGCAGGTAGTGTTGAACACTACAACTGGGAGGGTAATGTTGAGTGATATTAGCTATCAGTTACAGAGTTAGGAGGCAGCTATAACCAGTGTTGGGGGTAACGCGTTACAAGTAACGTGCGTTACGTAATATTACTTTTCTGGAGTAACGAGTAAAGTAGCGCTTTATACATTACCACATTAATATCTGAGTTACTTTTTTTAAAAAAGTAATGCGAGTTACTTTTCAGTTAAATTATTTTGCATAAAAAAATCAATACTGAATTAAAATGAATGTAGTCACGTAGAATCGCGCACTCACACGTGCGAGCCGCGGGAACAGAAGCTGGTCAGAAGCGGAGATGGCAAACCAGAGAATTACATTACTGTGATGGAAGTATTCTTATTATTTTGAAATAGTCGAGGCAAAGGAGAAAGGAATAATGGTTAAGTGTAGATTATGTGTTGGTGAAAAGCTCTTGTCAACTGCAAAAAATACCACTTAAAAAAAAAAAAAAAAAAACATCTGCATGCAAAGCACAGCACTACAGGTGTGTGTGTGTGTGTGTGTGTGTGTGTGTGTGTATAATGTTGAATATATGGAAATGGAGACAGAAATATAGAAAACTTTTGCCGACTTTCCACCACTGCAGATCTAATGACTGCTCAGAATAAAAGTTTTCTGTGGAAGACACATGTACGATGCCATCACAGCGGAGACAGAGAGCAAATTCACAGCTCATTTGCTTTTTGTGGGAAGATAAACTGCCACGGTCACTGATAATAGCGCGAACTTTCTAAGAGCGTTCAGAATGTTTCAAGCTGATGATGAAGCAGAGAATGATGTAGACGAGGACGAGGTCATATTTACGGAATTGCACGATGTTTCACGAGATGACAGTGAAAGTTATGTTCTCCCTCCACATCACCGGTGTGCATCTCACCCTTAACCTTATAAACACAAACGATAGTTACATTTCTGACGGCGAAGGCAGATTGAAAAGCAGTGTACAGAAGTGCGACTGGAAAGTGTTCAGCCTTGTGGTCAAAATTTAGTCGATCATCTTATTGTTCTCTAAGAAGTTATTAAGCATTTTAAATGTTTAAGAAATGTTTTTGCCCTAATATAACTTATTTCTTAATGGCAATTATCTATATTACACCTGTTACACCTGTAAGGCGTGAAAGAGATACAAGTAACGCAAAAGTAACGCAAAAGTAATATAACGCATTATTTTCCATAAAAAGTAACTAAGAAACGTAATTAGTTACTTTTTTGGGGAGTAACTCAATATTGTAATGCATTACTTTTAAAAGTAACGTTGCCCAACACTGGCTGTAACTGCTGTCTTTCTGGTTTTTAATCCTCCAGGCAAAATTCCAAAATGTTGTTAAAGCTCTTGGCTGATGATCGGAAGGTTGCAGGTTCAAGCCCCAATATCGGCAAGCTGCCACTCTTGGGCTCTTGATCAAGGCCCTCAACCCTCTGTGCATCTGTAGGTTCCTAACATCCATGGGGAATGCGAAGAAAGAATTTCACTGTGCTGTGACAAGTACATGTGACAAGTAAAAACCCACTTTACCTTTTTACCTTTAAATGGGGTATCTTGAGTGGGCTTAATCTTAAATGTAGGTGTAGTCAACTAAAAAGTACATTAAGGGCTATGAGACTCACTCGATGCTTGCATCCGGCTTCTTTAAAAGGACAGAGCACTAACGCACTGCCACAGCTTTCCTTCACATGGGTTGCGAGGTCTTCACGGGCAATGTTGGGGGCACCACACTGGTTTGGGCACTGAACTGGGAAACGTGGGCAGTGATACTGATGATTCTGTGAAAAAATTTATATATGAAGCATTTGAACTTTATATTCAATCTCATTTTTAGTATTCATAGTCTAATAGTTCTCATAAACAAGAGTGTGGATTAAAAATAGCGAGATTCCACTTGTCAACAGCTAAACATGATGTCATTTAAAAGCAAATAGCTGAATTCCAATAACAGCATACTCAGATGTGTGTACCACAGCAAATGTACAAAAATGCACATTTTATTTATTAAAGAATGATGGAATTTTTATACATTTATAGTTACATCTATAGGCATGACTGTATGACAAACCTTTCTATTATTTCACATAATAGCATCTATAAACACCCTTCTTTTGTTACTTCAAGTTATAAAAAGATGTCATGGAGAATCCTGGATGTCTGGAAACTACTGAATGGTTCGAGCTACTAACACTAGAAACTCTTTCCTTAAATGCTAAACTCACCCGTAAATATTTTTATTTGCTAATATTTTAACCTTAAATATGAGAGGGTCCTTAATATAATTCCCTGTGAAGTAAATGTTACTATAGAAATGATCATTTGAACAAGAGCATTGATCTAATCCTGTGATTTGCCTTGCAGATGGAACTACTTTCTGAGCTGCTGCTATAGAATAGTAATCAACAGCTTCTGAACAATCTGAATCAGAAATTTAGTAGTGCTGTGGTATAATATAAATAAATGTACCAGAAAGGACTTACTGAGAGTTATTGCATTAATTTGTGTGAGGCTAGTGTGTGTGTAAACAAAGGACTGTGTGTGATGCAGGTGTCCGGTATAGAGACTAGGCCAGCTCAAGCTGTGACTTTCTGGCACTAAACTCAGCTCTACCATGAATACTTCGTTCATTTATTCACAAGCCTCCTGCCAAACCTTCACCCCATTCAAACAATACTGAGTAAATGGAACGGTTAATACCCCTGTACCATTTACTACCACACACCAATTACACTGCAGAGGTGTCATGTACTGTATGATTATGGCTCACTAAAGGCTCACTAAAGGCAACTACTCTCAAAAGTCAAAAGAAAAGTTATCTCAGATTATACAGGTGAATATTTTCGAGTGGTTTACAGATGCACCATGACACTGACCTGGATGGTGTCGTAGACAAATTCTTTGCCGCAGTACTTGCACGGCTGTGTGCGTTTGGGACACTCTGCCACGGTATGCTGGGCTAGGAGTCTCCTCATCATCCTTGCTCCACACTTGTTCTCACAGTACACACTCTCTTGGGGACAAATGCCCTGGTGATTCTAAAAGAGAGAACATGAAAGGCTTAAGGACGAGTCAAAAAGGGACAAAAAAAACCCCACCAAAAAAAAAAAAAACGCTTTGTCTCTTTTTAATTGAAACTTTGAACTAGAAACCCACCCATAGGAAGTCAAATTTCATGTTGAACTGTATTTGTTAAGAGACAATGTTTTCCCTGAACTTGCCCAACAGTTTTTTTCTAGTGAAACTTTTATGAATATAAAAGCACCCGAAAATATCATGCATTATGCAAAAATATGACAGTATGAATTCAACAACACACCAATACCTTCACATTCATTTTAGATGTGCTTTTTGAACATTCCATTCTATATTTAGTCCCCATTTGCTTATATAATAACCTCCACTCTTTTCCAACACCCTTCACTGAAGGCCACTAAAGATCTTGTGTGTGTGTGTGTGTGTGTGTGTGTGTGTGTGTGTGTGTGCATATATATATATATATATATATATATATATATATATATATATATATATATATATATATATATGCACACACACACACACACACACACACACACACACACATACACACACACACACATACATACACACATACACACACACACACACACACACACACACACACACACACACACACACACACACACACACACACACCCTATTTGTGAATCCTCACTTACTAGCTACCTTTTCCCTGGGCTTCCACATGCTTCCTCTGAGACATGAAACCAAACAATTTTGTCCAAACTGCTGCTCATCTCCAACTGCTGCTGTGTCATAGCATTGCTTATGATTATTGCTGTGCTACTTTCCTCTTTACTTGCTCTCCTTCAGGATTGTTTTCCTCTATAGCTCATACAGGTCTATTTTGAGAAAACTTTAATTGTTAGTGTAAGAACCCATAATTTAAGGTAAATACCCATTTGATTATCTCAGTGACCAAAACCCATTTTTTTGCATGTTGGTCATGTATTAATGTACTCTAGAAAAAAACTTTTTTGCTATGAGTGTGAAGGTGGGCGTCAACATAGATTGTACAAAGAATAAAAAGGCTAAGAAGCTTATTGGCCTGTAAGCCTGTCTTAAATTTTATTTTTTTCAAAAATCAAGACAACAATCACTTTTTCTTCATTGTTCTAAGGTGAGTACCTCGAAAGCCTCGCCGGTGAACTCGCTGCCGCAGAACTCACACTTGACTTTGCGCTTGGGGCAGTCGTGCTGCAGGTGCTCAGGCAGGTCGCGGCGTGTCAGCTTGACACTGCAGCGGTTAGGGCACGGGATCACATTGAATGCACAGGTAGTAAAATGGTTCTGTGGGAGAAAAAAGAAATGACGCTTTCTTTACAGGAGGTTACATTTGATCTATTTCAGTCTCATGAACACTGGTGCTTATAGTTACAGTCACATGGAGTTGGAGAGCTATTACACTGGTAAAGAAGGCAAGAAGAGGTCAAGAAAGAAACAGGATCAGAAGCAGACAGAAATAATCCCTTCATGCGTGATTTATTACAATCTTATAACAATTGTATTAGAGCATGAATAGGAGAGAATGAAAAGATGAACTGACCTGCAGCTGCTTCATTTGGCCTGTCCAGCGACAGCCTTCCTCACTGTGGATACAACGGATAGCAAGAGCCAGGATCTGCTGCTCCAGCTCGGGGTCAGGGTAGATCTGCAAAACACAACAATGAGTCAATAAGAACATTTATTTTAAAGCATTCAAGGTTTCAAATCTTTGAAATTGTGACATCATATATGTTATGCAAGTGTGTCAAGCTCAATACAGATCGGACCCAAAAGATCTGACTTTACATTTTCTAAGATACGATTTAAGACATTCCAGGGCTTCTCACACTAGGGTCAGAACAGCATGATTTAGCTACAAGCTGAATAAAGCTACTACTCTTTTTGTCTTTTACAAAATAGTTATATAAACATATGGTTGCATTATAACAATGATATTACCTGTGTTGTGCCTTTGAATAGTGTGATGTTTTTCTACAATAGTTGATTGCTTTTATGTAACAACACAATCTAAAGTTTCCCACTTTGTTATAATAAACACTTTTAAAAATAAATAAGTAAATAATAATTACTATCAGTTTATAGTTCTATTTAATGTTGTGGAAAAATCTATGAAACACATGAGTTCCTGTTATGGCTTATTGTATAGCAGCTATATACCGTCATTTACTCACCAGATTTATCTTATTACTCTTACAATACAGTACAAAAAAACACAAAAAGGACTTTGTTGTATTAAAAATACAATCGAACCCACTTATCTCGACCTGGGTTAACTCGCCAACCCTATTAAGTCGACGTTTTTGAAGTGGAACCACCAGATTCTGGCTTTGTCTTAGCATTTTTTTAATCAGTTATGTCGATTTCTTTATGTCGCCGAACCCTAATATCTCGAGCACAAGGTGGGGGCAAATTTGCCACTTAACGTCGGTTAAGTCAGGAATCCCCCTGCCACGCCCCCTTCCGCGGCGTTATTCCCTGAAGCACCCTGCTGCTGCTGCTTCTTCGCGCTTATCCCATCTCCTAGTTAAGCCCCTCACCGCCACACACTCTCGGTCCGTTATTGTTTGTGCATGATCGTATGTGTTGGTTCATGTCGGTCTGTGTAATCGCGTATACGTATCCCGCTATGTACCCTTCTTCTCGGACTCCGCATTCTCTTAACGGCACCCCGGATTACCCCGATCCTGCTGTTTTCCATGTTCACGCTGTCTGCACCATGTTTATCCGTTGCTGCCCAGCGCTGATCCGTGGATTCTCTACACGAACTGTCTCTGCTTTCACAGAACTTCGTGGACCGCGCTCCCGGAGCGCACCACTGGATATTACTGCTTTGCTACAAGTATTGGTGGATTATCTCCCGAGTATTCTCAAAAAACTTTGTTTGCGTTTACTTCGGCTTCCGCCTCCTTATCCGCATTACAGGTTATCTCGATCCGCATGACCAATCAAACAAATCGCGGCAACGCTGTTGTGTAAAAAAATCTCCACAAACACGTGCATGCACATTCTCATTTATTAACGCACATCATGTACATAAAGAAATTTCAAGCACGTTAATATATTGCCGCCATATCGGTTTTCGTTTGTCTCGATCATCGGTTATCTCGACGCTTTTTGGCGACCCCCTAGGACATCGACATAACCGGGTTCCACTGTAGTATCAGCTTCCTCTGACTGAATATGTTATTACTACATAAACAACATATCAGAACAAGCATATTAAAAGAACACTGGAAGCTGGAAACTCCTGTCAATGTTTTATTGTTTCATATAAGAAAACAAAAATTCTGGCCAATAAGAATGGAGAATCAGGCACAGTAGGTGTTTTTATTCACATTACATGTGCCTTTGTAAATCAGCTTCACCAATCAGTAAGCTAAAAGTAGTCCATTGAACCTGTAACAAAAAGAAGACCTGGATAAATGTAATAAAGCTGTAATAAAACCTTGTATTTAGGTAATATTCAGATGATTACAAAGTTTTTTAAATTTACTTTGTGTTTCATATGATTATTTACTATGGCAAACCTACATCTTAATTATATTCACTTATAAAGCACTATTATAACTGCCATAGTCACACCAGTTTGCTGCAAGCAAAATTCCACTTGTGCATAATTCATTACTTTTTTATGTGTTTTTTATATATATACAGTAGGTAGTTGAGAAGACTATTTGTTGACTATTGAAATGTTCAGTTTTTACTGCTTGAAAGAAGAGAATTATAAATTACTTCACCTTGAATGCAGCAACGGGCTTTAACTGATAGCACTGTGACATCTATTTTATATTTAAAGATGCATTTGTTGAACAAAATGATCCTGTCTGATTAAATGCTTAAAACTAAGGGCTGTAAAACAAGCCAAAACTCTAATTAAAGACACTGGGGTATAGTGCAAGATGATCCAAAAACGCAGGTTGTAATTTTGTCCCTTAAATAGGTTGAAGAAAGTATTACTTTTGGGAGAGCTACTGTGAGAAAAGTCTTTAGATGAATCTCCCAGAAATAGCATGGACTCTTTTTTTTTTTTTACCTCAATCTTCTGCACAACCGTATCTAGAACTCATTATCGCTTTCGTCTCGGCATAACGATTATGTTGAACCAAAAAAAAATAAAACCATTAAATCTTTGTCAAAATTCAGACTTATTCATCTCGAGTGCCACGCAGTGACATTTGCCGTGCCTTCCGGAAGACATCACGATTTGTTTTAGCAGAGGCAAATCAAACTGGAGAAAAATTGAGATGATTCATCCTGTATTCTCTCTAAACACCTCTTCATTCTACATCTGCCCTCCCACTTCCACATCTCATATTCCCAGGTTAATAAGATTCTTGTTGGTTAGTGTCATTTGCACATGTTTGCAGACTGAAACCGTCACTTCCTGAAATACCAAAAATACAGCACGCGTTTTCTTTGTCTCCAATCCTGCAGTGTTACAGTTCTTACCTCCAGTTATAATCTGATTGAAGTGGCATTAGGACTGGAGGAAGGGGATGAGAGAATGAATTAGTGAAAATGACATGAAAGTGCAGTGTAGAGTGGGGAAGAGTTTAATGGATTACCTTGGCATAGTCCAGGGGGAGCTGGTCCTCTGGGCATTTGAACACCCCCTCACTACAAACAGAAGAAGACACTCACATTAATGTCATCCTTACCGCATGGCAGCACATGTATCATTTATATACAGGGCTCAAATAGACTTCGTCGTTATATAACACAGATCTGTATGAACACAAACCATCAAGGGCTCCCTGCCTCACTCAGGATCAATCCCTGAAGTACTCAATCATACCGAAACATTTTACTTCAATATGTATATCTCTAATTTAATATTACACATACTTACAGTTTTAACATTATATGTATCACTAACATATCACTGACTCTGCTCATACTTATATGTTTGATTCTTTAGATTCCAAATAACAGCATTGCATTAAAAAAAGAAAACAGAGCAAGGTTTCTCTGTCCTGCTGCAGTGTTCTGCAAGCTAAGGTTCCTGCTTTGTACCTTGTTCCCCATGGGGAAATGATTGCATGGGGAGGGTCAGGCTGGACTGGATAGTTCATGTTTTTTAGGGTGAGAGCTTTCTGACAGTGTGCGATGGAGAAAGGGGTGTGTGTGAGAAATATAAGGTTATCTTAGATGGGTAGAACAGCTCATTAGTGCTGCTCCTCTTGCAGTATAGCCATAGTATAGTTCAGGGCACTGATATATTTACAATGGCAAATACTGGATAGGAAAAAGATTTAGGTAGAAGGGTGTGTTAGAAGGGTGTGTGTGTGTGTGTGTGTGAGTGTGTGTGTGTGTGTGCGCACAGCATGTTTAGTCCTGTCAAAAACTTAACTGTCTGTGAAATTGATTTATAATATTTACAACTTTTTTAAGCGACTAACGACACTGACACCGACATTTCCCATAGTATGAGCAGTAGGAGGAAACTGCCAGCTGTGTGAAGCATGAAGCAGCAGCATTCTATAAGTACAATGAAAAGAGACAATCACTACATTGTGAGTGCGTCTGAAAAGAAAAAAAGTGACAACGAACACAGCGCTTTAGTGCCGGGAGTAAATGAGATCCTATTTGGCTGGAGGCTACATGTTTCAAGCGTTGTGAGTCTCCACAAGACAGTACTGTCTTCAACCTGTCTAATGAATGGACTTTTTCTGACATCCTTTCCACTCCTTCATGCCACAAATAGACAAAAAACAATGGAATCAGCAGCTTGAGATCTAACGAGCATGAAGGAACCTACAATGCTCCCATTGAGTCTCAAGTGTCTTTAATCTCCTAGAACTGAAATGTCACCTGATGAGGGCCAACAGAGACACACAACAAGCCTACAGCTTCATTGGCCCGGTGGTGAAAGCTTACATCGTGCCCTTATTTTGCTCTAATAGGGTCACTGTGTCAAAAGGGCACTGTGTGAGCAATTAATACCCACAGTGAGGTTTAAAAAAAAAGACCAATCAATTGCTTAGCACAGTTAATAGATGTGCTGCTGAATAAAGCAGTTTATTACTGGTTGACTGGACTCCTCAGGTCTTCCTGAGATTAGGCTGCAATTTTCAGATTGGATTCAAGGCCCTGCTGATATGCACCCATACAGGAAGAGAGTCAATGATGTGGAAACACAAGTGTCCCATCAGCTTAGAGACAAGTAAAAAAAAAAGGAACATGGAGGTGGACCTTGGCAGTAAATGGTTTAGCTGAATGCCAGATCAGGAGCATTAGGAGATTCAGTGCTGCTTTGTTAACATAAATTAAGTTCAGGAAAATTAGACAAAGAAGAACAACACCCCGTTACCATGCCCCTGATGTGCTGTGTGATTAGAAAATGTTAGAAGATTCCTGGTAGGATGCAAAGAAACAATATTGTGCAACACTTGGTAAGCATCTACTATATAATGAGTAGAAAATTAGCCTGGGATTGAAGTACAAGAGCATTATGTGTCCAGGTTATGTTTTGTTTTATTTCTTTCTTGCCTTTCTTTTTATTTTTTTATTTTATTTTTTTGGATAAAACTAGCCGGCTCAGTAATTTTCAGTAAAAAAGTGTTTCCAGTGTTTTTCAGTAAAATAAATATATATATATATATATATATATATATATATATATATATATATATATATATATATTGAAAGCTTTATCAGCTTGCGTTGATCACTTCCAGTCAGAATCACGAATTTTAAATTTGGAAATGCAAACAAACAGATATGGAGAAAAATATGAGAAGATCTCATATGATTTCACGAGAATCACAAAAACTCATAGCCAAATGGTGGCCAAAAACTGGCTCACAAATGGGTTTGGTTTTTTTTTTTTTTTTTACACAGGATTTTATATATTTGCCCACCATACTTTATTATCTTACGTTAGTTTCCACATTTTGTTCTATTTAATTAGCCAATGCATGGGGCTGAGTAATTACTCTAAAGCTTTTACTTGCCAATGGACTAATGGATTTATGATTTGTCCAGTGCTGAACTGCAGCTAAACCTGCTGATGTCTGAACAGCAGTTAGCAAGATTTCAGGAGAATATGGCACACCAGAAAAGTACAAGGACCCACTGTAAATACTCTAAGCAGCTCCTAATAACTGAAATAACTTCTATGATATAAGCATCTAAATGGATCCTATGTCATGGGGCAAACCTGTGTGACTACGATAGCTACATTAAATATTTAGATGTCTTGCTGCTCTCCTCTAATACACAGGCTGACATGACAGCTGCTCTGGTACACTAGAGACGAGAAAAGGGACAGGACACAGGGGGACACATGCAGGGTAACTTCACTCTCCCTGAGCTTAACCATTCCATATGGATGATGACAAATAACTGCATATGGCTATAGCACTTTAACAACTAAACATATCCAAACAGTTTAGAACAAACACAAGTAAATTCCATGTGCAGGCAAATTAGTAGGAAAAAAGTGTAGTGTCTTTCAGGGCATTTGTGCTGCGAAAGTAATTTTGAATCCTCCCACCCCTTTGTGGTCTCTCTTATTGCAGTGCCTGAAATCCTCTGCGCCCTGAAGCAGACTTTAGAGAACGCTCATTGGTTTGCTGCTATAGATGTGGACAGCCATCACAACACCGCATGAAGACTCATTATGCTGCTTTTGACAGATGGGCTAACAGAGAAGAGGCCAATCATGACAAAGCATTTTCAATAAAAGAATCCTTGACAACATGGTCAAGTGAATTCTTCCGGATTACATCAATTATGTTTGCTCTTTTGCTTACACATTCTGGCTAATTACAATGCAGAACGAATCATTCAAAAGGAGTGGATCGTGAGTTAATTGAGGACATTGAATCATCCAAAACGCCAGTTCTTCCTGAGGTGCACATCAGTGTGCATTGATTATGCATATATTTGGCAAGTGGTTTCATGGTCATACTTATCCTTTTCAGAACTTAATCTTAGTGCAATTTATCCTGTTTCAGTCTGTCTGGACCTGGCGGTCAGTTTTATAAAATTGAGATTACATTTCTGCTGGAAATCGCTTAGTTCTTCAACTTAGCAATATACTGTAATAGATGTGTAAATGAAGGTGTATGCATTTACAAATTAGAGAGATGTGATCCTTCACCAGCTTGTTAAATAAAATGCATATATTTATTTAGCTCCTAATGACAAATAGTGGCACTGTCAAAATTGCTTCCCCTGGACACTTTATGGTATTCAAATGAGACTCCACTGTGGCATTATAGACATCTCTAGTTTTTAGTAGATGAAGTCGTCATTGTGTTTGTGTCGACTCTTAAGCCGAACAGAAAAAGACTGAGAAGCTGTCAGTATTGGACATATTAGATCACGTCACACTTCTAACTGATTTTGTCTGCGAGGACAGATTTTTAACTCCTGGTTTAAAAGGAAGCATGTGGCAGCAGAAACATGTGTTTGTGCCATGTGTTCACGCTAGCAAGTGGCAAGTCGCTGATATCGCTCAGTGTTAGTCTCTTGTGGGTGTACAGTTTCTGGTTCCAATATCAGATGCTATAGAGACTGAATGTATACATATGGTGTATGATATGTTTGTTCAAAACATGCTTGATTGTCACGGTTATAAGCTGACCTTCCTCTCTCTCATTTCTTTCTTTTTTTTTTTTTTTTACAAAATTGAACAAATTAAATCCAGGAACTAAAGACATGGCTTAAAGATATGGCTCCACAGCATACATCTCACTTTTAGCCTGTAGAGTCCACTTGATATTTGATGAGTAACAATGTACAGATTACATTTTGAGGCAATGAAAATGAGCATTATTTGATTTTTAAATACTGTAACTACTGTTGTCTTAATATGCAAAACTTTTAGACGCCCAAACGTAGATGAGTTTCCTGGACCTGGTTTCTAAAAACCATTTATGCATCTGCAACAGAGTAGATACTGTACCTGTACTTAAGCACAGTACATCAAAGCAAGAACTTGTGGTTGTCTCAATGAGGTTTGTTCTAGTCCTTCAAACGGTAAATAACTAGTATTTTATAATGAAAGTCTTAACCATTTCTCTGGTTATTCTGTTACATTCAGTAACATTCATTACTGCAAGTTCTTTCTAAATTCTGCATTACAAAGGACCTCCCATGGAACAGGAAAGTAAAAAGGGGGATGGAATCTATCAGCCAGGAAACCAAATAAAACCATGTTTCAGCAGTGGAACCTCATCAAACTCATAATCAACATGTACTTTAGAAGCTTTTATTTCTCACATATACATTATAGCACTGTGAACTTCTTTCCTCACGTATCCCAGCTCGTTAAAAAGCTAGTATCAGAATGCAGGGTTAGCTATGATACAGCCTTCCTAGAGCAGAGAGGGGTTAAAAGCCCAACAGTGGCAGTGGTGAGGATTGAACCGCCAACCTTTCTATCAGCAACCCAGAGCATTAACCATTGAGCTAGCATTTTCAGCAGGAAATTGGGCGGTGGCGTCATAATGAGTAACCAATACCAGCTTTAGATTCTTTTGGTGAGAGAAGAGGCGGCTGATTACGCTCAGTTTTTGTCAAAACTCTGTGATGTGTAATGCACTTGCCATTTCAAATTCAAAGGATGGCTCAATCACTTGCTTTGATACAAGTGACACCATGGGTCACACAAGATCACACTTACGCCATAGTCCTCTGAACGCTCTCTGTACTGACATTTGAGAGAGTAATCACCATCTGTGATCTAATCAGCACAGTCGCCCTATGCTAAAAGGTTAGCAAAATATCAACTTTTTTGGTCCAAATGTCAGCTTTAGTACAACATAGTAATATAGACTGTTTTTGAGATGTTAAGGCTCAGATTTGGGGATGAACCTGAAACCACACCAGATGGTCAGTTCTCCCACCATTACATTACAATGGATACCTTAATCCCCCTACTAAGCAGAGTACAGCAAAGCACACTGTTTAATGCATTAAAGCTGAACTGGAAATGAAAATACTTTTCAGTTTCACAGAACTAAGTCGAGTAGTCACTGAAACGTTAAAGAAGGCGATATCAATCTTGTATAATGGACCCAGGTGCTGACTTTGCACTGAATGACCATAATCCACCTTCAACAATAAAACACTTCCGAGTACTGCAACTCGACGTTTACAACCAGGGCACGAATGAAAGCGTGTTTGTGATAAAGTAAAGTGCAGAGGTGGAGAATATACCAAAAAATCTCTTATTGTGATACTTTGAAAGTATTTATTAGATATAAGTGTCACAAGATATGAATGATTTATAACTAAAAGAAAAAATTTAATAAAAGTTACACACTTTTTCAGGTACCGACTGTGTACAAATATATCTCACGATACTTGCAATACCTATGGTCCATGGTGGCATAAATTATCACAAAAAAACATTATGTTGCTCAGCCCAAGATAGTTCAGTTATTTATTTGTCCAATCCTCAAGCACTCTGCTAATTCGAAGTCAAGTCAGAGCAACGGCAATGTGCTGCATTCGAGAAGGAAAGAAATCAATTCCATTTCATTAGTTCCTGCTGTATTTGCTGAACCAATCTTCCTGATGGAGCTGGAAAACTTCATGCATGGCTGAATACCTCGATTCTGCCTTACTGCTGACCATCAACACCAAAATTACGGCCTGGGACAAAAAGGATTTCTTTCATGCAGTAGATC
Organism: Silurus meridionalis; assembly: GCF_014805685.1. Lineage (NCBI taxonomy): Eukaryota > Metazoa > Chordata > Actinopteri > Siluriformes > Siluridae > Silurus > Silurus meridionalis. The sequence continues at coordinate 5,687,810 of NC_060895.1, read as the reverse complement.
TTTGGGAAGACAGAATCTGGAGAAGGCTGTTAGTTATGGAGACAGTTTTGCTTTAGATTCTAGTCTCCCTGTAGGTGTGAAACACTCCCACCGAGTGAAGACAAGCGTGAAACCTCACAGCTCCTACATTCATGACCACCTTCTCTTCCTTATTACTTCCCTCTGACCCACTCTTTCATCTCCCCACTTTACATGTGGGGAAACGGTAAACCAATAGGCTTAGGATCATTTTTCCTCATTTAATTACTGAAGGCATGTCGAATGATAGCAGTGAGGCCTCTGTAAAACAAAAAAATGAGAAAAAGGTACAATGGCATGCAGTGCATCAGTGAACCTGGAGAAGGCCAGCACATAGCTAAAAAAACTTACTGAAAACAAGACTGGCCACATGAACATGGCACTTCAAAAGGTGCCAGTGATCCCTTCTTAAAAAGCAACAAAAGGAGTCTCAACTTTCAGGATCCTAATTCAGACTGAGAAGCAGCACATGGGAGTCTCAGAAAGGATTTCAGAATGATCTAAGCCCTAAATAGGTGTATGTTTAGCGTTTTATATATATGGAGTTGGTGTAGTCAAACAGGGCAAAGGATGGCATTTTAAACTGGTGTCTCATATCAAGATGTATGAAAACATTTCACTTTGCAATCAATTGTTTGTTTCAAATAGAACATTTATAAAAGCAGTCAATTGTCCAATTACTTTTGGTCTTAAAAAAAAAAAAAAAAAAAGCGAGATCAAATAATACATTTGTAGTAATTCCTATCCCTTTTACCTAATCTGGGTGCAAATATCTTTAAATTAATGATGACAACCTGCACTATTTAATTTATTTTAATTATTTAAGTTCATTAACAATAACTTTGTCGGTATCCGAATATTTATGGACCGGACCTTATATGTGTTCTGACCTGATGTTGTTTTAAAAACCTGGTGAACGAGGTGCATTTTTGTTGTGCTTTTCGATATAAAGCAGAATACAGTAAATCAGTCTTTTTCCTTTTTAAAGCATGACCCAGCATGTGCTTGCCGGAATAAAAGACTGCTCCTGGGTTCTAACCCACAGGCTTTCATGTTAAATACCTGTTCGTTGAGGGCTTTATTTTTTTAAACCACCGTGGGAACTGAAAGAAGAAAGTAATGCTGTCACGCTAAAATCATGAAATGAAGAAAAAAAGATATGAAACTGTATTAAAGAAGCCACATGTCAGTGGTTTAAACTCCCACACCGGCATGAAGTGGGGGTCTGTTAACATATCAGAGATGTACACACAAATTATTCCCTCGACAGCGTAGTATCTCAGTAGTAATATGTTCAGAAACGCAGTCCTTCATATTTCCAGGCTTACCTGTTAAAAAGTACTGACGCTGGAGACTCCTTTCGTTAACACGAAATTAACATCTTCTTAAAGCAATCTATATCAAGTTATTAAATACATTTTATAGCACTAGTAGGCTTAATATACTGATTTCATAAAATGCTGCAATTTGCAATCTAATGATTTATTATATGTGGGTCAGAATCATAGACAGTCTTTTCAATCAATTTGTGATTTAATAAATTAAGACATTAATTTTAACTAGCAATAATCACGCTGTTATATAAATGTAGTAGCAAATCAAAACATAACTGCAATATAGATTTAGGTTAAAAATCAGGCATCAGGAAATTCACTGCATATGATGTGCAAGAAAAGGCTCGGTGGCTCATATTGTGCAGGGGAGCTGTAAAGCACTGCTCATCCAGGTGCTTGGTGGAGGGTTTACTTAATCGCACTTAAGCTGTTGTGGCGGAAAAGAAAAAAAAAAAATCAACCACACCCTTATAATTCTGCCTTCAAGTCAAATTATTGTCTTCCATTTCCTCACCTGCTTAGAAAAAATGTCCAATCAAATCACGGTGATCAGCATGCAGGATGTTTGAAGTACTAAACTTTCCTGTGAGTCAGTTAGTTGAAAGTTGTTCGAAACTATGGCGAGTTTCAGAGAAAGTTAATGATTTTGCTCGTTATCTTCAGCTGAGTAACTGGTGGGCTGAGTCACAGGGTGCTGGTGGATAGTGCAGGAACACTGCCACGCACATAATCTGTGATGAGTCATTTCCACCATCCTAAAACTCCCGCCCCAAAACTTGCCTTCTTTGCTGCTGCTTAAATGCTTTCATCAAAGCTGAAAGTGGACAAATGCTGAATAATCTAAATGCAGTTTTGCTGCAACTGCCAAGGCCATAAAGCCAGAGAGGAATAAAGAGGAAAAAAAAGCCTGACATGCTAAACATTTATCTGTCAGCGCACTCGTTCAGCCTCCGATTGGCTGCAGCTTTAGTGACCATGGTAACCAGGGAAGGTGAGGTCTTTTGTGTCAGAGAAGAAAGATGTACTAGTTTGTTTGTTTGTACAGACATACAGCTGAGGAAATCAAGACAAAGCGACCACCTCGTCATCAGAGAGGCCCAAACAGGTAACAATTGCACAGGGAGGTGTGTTGAGCAAAACACCTGCCACCAAGCTACGCTTCAAAACCAACAATTTGTACCAAATTGTAATGACCATAAAGCTATAAATTAGGGGTTTTTTTTTTAGCTTTTGCCCAGGAAGTGCAGTATGGATTTTGGTTGTTCATAGACATAATGAGCTGGAAACAATGAACAGCATTTCTGGTTCAGGCACGAACGTCTTTTTGTCAGATTTTATTCACTGTAAAAGTTTGTATTAAATAAAGCTCTGTGCCAGTTTTTTTTTTCTCTGGGTCCAAACCTTATCTTCTACCTTATCTACCTAACTTCTAAAGTACTGGGAAACACATAGGATTCTGGATGACATTGTCCAGTGAAACAGTGCACTGGCATACAGTTTGTCAGAATAGTGGTTGTAGTGTGCCCAGATTTGCTTTCGAAAACCACATAATGAAATGACGCTGTGAAGTTTTTCTTCAGCTGCAAAGTGTTTAATTAGGAGAGCAGGACAGTCTTCTGCTAATGCTGGAACAGTCTGCATGAGAAAGTTATTTCTCTCACAAGTTCAATAGCCTGGCTGTGTCACCTGAGGACAGGCACTTGGACTGTCATGTTGATGAATCTGAAAGCTGGCACTGACACACACAGATCGTTTGTGAATGCGGATGTGCTCGATTGGCCCGCTCACAGGCCCACCTTGCCTAACCGAATAGATCTGTTGTGCTTAGAAAGGAAGGAAGCCACCACAGATGCTCTGTTCTCTGAGAAACAGGAATGGAGGCGCTAACCTTAACCGGACGTGCTGGCAGCAATGGTGAATGGGTGCACGTTCATCTGCCAGCACCTGTTGCAGCCTAAAAGAGGACCTTTCACAAAACAGGTGCCCCCTGAGCTGGAGATGCACCCGTTCCCACTCAGCACTCCTCCAGCTGCTTTTTCTTCCTGAGTCTGCACATGGATTCCCGTCATGCTTGTCAATCAACTGTGAAACATAAGCCTTTTCACACCACTCCTCACTCTGAAAGTGTAGTCTAGCCCCTCCTCCCTCCTCTTCAATCCAAACCCACACTAGCATCACGTTTGTGAGCAGGCAGGATAAGACAAAGGCAAAGTGACTGCAAACTGAAAAACTACACTAGAGATTAATGGTTGTTCCTGGTGTGGGAAGGTGGGCGTGGAGATCAGCTTGGAACAGCAAACATGAGCCACATCACTGACCCGTGCAGATGGACTGTGGGAGAAATGAGAGCTCACTACAGGTGTGACCAAACAGAGCAGAACGGTTCAGATAGACCACCAGATCCCACACATCACCAGAGATCACATGAAAAAGATTTAGCCTAATGTCTGGCTGAGAGATATTTATTCAAATAATATATAAATTGTGATTACTTACACCCTAACAATCTACTGCAACTATTATATTATTCATTAACTGCATTAACAGGTTACTGTTTATCCTGGATGAATCCTGAACGTTTTACTGAAGTGATGTTTGTACCTACATTTCTTAAACATGTAACTGGACTTATCAGGACACATTCCGTGAAATTACCATGGTATTCGGTACATTATGAAAATATGAAGATTTGAAATGTCTTAAAAACATCTTGAAGTACTGCAACCTAATACACTACTTGTCCCAAGTTTAATCCAATGCTAAAAGGGTTTCATTTAAACTCTATATTTACTTAGAACTAACTATAAATTGAAGAAGTGTTTTAAATGTTTTCTTGTTGAAAGCTTGAAATCTACACTTAAGTAGCAAGACTATATTTGCTTCACATAAATTAGGCATTCCTAGTAACTATATATATATATATATATATATATATATATATATATATATATATATATATATATATATATATATATATGTCTGGATAAAAATACTTGAACACTTGAAATTATGTGTATAATATCAGGTATAAGGCAAAACTAGGCTAACAGTAACTTACTGTGTCTTACAGTAGCTGCTTCATCATTTGTTTACTCACACAATTAAATTTAATTCATAGAATGCTTTTAACTATGAACATTGTCCCGAAGCATCTTTACAGAGATAAACAGATCATTGAATTTTAATTTATATGTTAGTATCAATATAATAAGTCTCCACCAGCTGCAGAATGAAAAAAAAAAATCTATAAGTATATATTAAATCATGGATTTGTATCATTAACATTTACTTTTATGGCATTTGGCAGATGTGCTTATCCAGAGTGACTTACAAACAAGCAGTTGAGTTGGACAATGAATATGGTTTAGTTATATACTAGATTATTTAGTTATTTACTGACAGTATACACTATATTTGCTATTTGCTGCATTTCAACCTTAACTGTGTTTAAATCATAAAATAAAAATAAGGCAAAAACATCAAATACATATATAATTATTATATTTTGATTATTATTGGTCTCCACATTGCAAATTATAGAAACAACCAAAACAGATTGATCTAATTTGCTAGCATATTGATTGATTAAAAACAGCACATTCTGCACAGTTTAAGCGAAAGTGAACACAGAGACTTGGACTGTGGATTGTTGTACAAAAGAACAATGCTGACTGACTGAACATATTCATGCAGGCAACTCAGACGGCAACAAAAGCTGGCTTGCTTTTTAAAAAAAAGGAAGCCAATTACATCATTGTTGCTCCAGATCAAAGAAGTTTTATCTTTCAAGTTTGTCATATGCTTAGAAACGGCTTTAAGCACCTACAGACAATGTACTGCTTGTGTTGTCAGTTATACACTCCTACACAGACACCGTGTGCAATGAGAAATGAATTCGCACATCATACAAAAGAAGCTAAACTATTTTATATAAGGGTTTTGAGACAGAATTCTGCCTTTAAATCATACACAGGAAAAAAGTAGTGTGATTAATAATGTATTTAATAAAATTATACTAAATGGTGAGTGAGTAAGTGAGTGTAAATTGTGTGCATCAGTTTCGTCTCTATAATAATAATAAAGTTGTTGGTGTTAACGCCTCATGCTGTTTTTTGTTATATTTCTTGTTTTCTTCTAGAGTCCGTCAAACTCATCTTGTGCCTTGATCCATGTACATGTAATTACATGTATAGCGAAATTTTTTTGGTACAGGGCTTTTGTTTCGTACACGTTTCTTTAGTGTCTGCCTTGAAATTGCATGCAATTTATTTTTAATAAACTAGAAAACCTACACACAATGCCAGGAAACTAAAGTTAGCGCAGTGTCACTGTGGCTACTCACTCTGTACCAGAAATAAGATTTGCTTTGCATGCATGAAAACATGGATTCTTTAAAAACATGGATTCTTTTATGTCCATCTTCAAGAATTTCTCTTAAAAGGAGAAAATCCTTTTCCACATAGAGGGAGTGAATGAATGAAGGATGGAAGGAATGAAGACATTTGGTAAAGTGTTCAGAAATAAGTAGAACAGATCCTATATTTAGAAAATTAAATGTTAAATGTAAAACACATACTAACAAATATTTACATTTATTACATTTGTATTTATCAATTTGTGCCAATTTAATTAATTAATCAATTTAATTAATATAATAAAAGTGTATTGCATTAATTTGATTTATTCTATTTATTTTTTCAAAACACTATAAAATATTATTTTACATATTATTTAACCAAGCAGGCATTTAATTTAAAATTGTATCAAAAATATAAACTGTTGATGTTTACAAATGTTAATAATTAACTGCATGATTAAAAAACCACATGCAATTACAGTTTACATTTCTTTCTCTCTAACTGTACCGGAATTGAACCAAACCGTGACTTAAAAATTGGTGCGTATCGAACCGTAGATTTTGTGTATCGTTAAACCTCTAAAGATGATATATTCTTTGCTAAATGAGTTAAATGACGTGAAAAATAATCCATTTCGCTTAGTTTGGTCATTAGGAAATGTTAACGATAGCTGTCTCACTCTGTATGCAGCTGTTTGTTAGTATGATTATATTTGATTATAAGGGAGCACTTTAATTAATTCAATTAAAATTTTGAATTAACTTTTTATTATTCAGACAGAGTATGATATACTGATCTAATGAGAGACAATACACATACAGAACAGTTCAAGGACAGTCCTGGTTTGATATCAGTGTAAATGTAAATAATAAAGTGCAGTACATGGATGGTAAAGTATGCTGTGTTTAGTTGGTGTTACCGGTTTGAGTTCAATAATCGAATTGCCTGCATGAAGTACAGACATTCGACTTTAACTGTATTCATGACATTCTTGTTCATGTTTCTGTCCTATTGCCTAAATAGAATGACTGGAACCATCAGATCATCTGAGCACAGTACAAGAGATGGTCATTTACATCTAGTGTATTACATGCACTCTTATGGATTAATAATAAAATGATGCAACAGTAAATGTATTAATGGATAAATGTACAGTACATACTCTAAATCTAAACCTCTCCATATGTAAGCAAGATGATGCAACAATCAGAGAAATTAGCACTAAAAGCACATCTAATCTGCCTAACAGGTCTGTCAGTATCACCGTCAAATTTGAGTCCAACCTACAAATCAGTTCATGCAGTTCAGTCACACACCTAAAACAAATCTGGGCTAAACGGTAAAACACATTCTGGTCCCAGCATGCTCAGTGTGCAGGGTAAGGGTACTTTAGTGCATAGCTCAAATAACTCACTTTGTGTTGTACACTGTAAGAGGGAAGACAGTCAGTACTTCTGGGCCTGTTCCAAAACTCTGCAAAGAGCTTTATATCTGCAAAAAGCTGCTTATAGAAAAACCCAGCAGTGGAAGATGTGTAAAATGCTGATCATTAATAAAAAGACGACTATGTTAAAGGCTTTTCAAGTTCATGTTTGGCTTGCGTGGTCTGGATTTTGCAGCTAAGAATAACATGCTTGGAATTAACGCTCTACGTTACTGGTGACAGTACAAACCTCAGTACAAACCTAGGAAACTGTGGACAATTTCCTAAACTTCCACATGAAATATGTTCGCACGCAGCTGCGCGAAACAAGTGTTCAACTTTCACAGCTGGGGTTTCACTTTTCCTTCCTCTACTCGGGTGACCACTTTCCTCAAGCGCTTATGCGATGACACCATCGTCTGATATCTAAACAAAGCAAGTCTTCTGGGAGAAAAACATAAGCACATGCGCAGGATGGTCTTTGCATTTTCTCGTGCACTTTGCTCTGGGCAATAAAACAGACAAGGCAAGACGGGGGTTTCTCCAAAGATATTGTAATGATTGATTGGAACGGCAGCAAATATGAAGCACCTGGTTTGAACTCTAAGCAATTTTGGACAAATTCATAAATCCACCCTGATGCAAGAGATTCTACTATTTTAAAAACAACAAGGAATTGATTTAAAAAATCATTTAAGAAGAGGGATGATCTTCTAGAGGTGCATTTCTCTGTGAACTGAAACCAGACTAAACTGTAGAAACACTGATTTTAGGATTCAGGAACTATAAGATCTATATATTGAACCAAAGCTGTGCTGAGGTTAAATTCCAGTTATCAAATAGTTTTTATATCAACATGCTGTTGAATTCTTCCTTTTGATTTGTGTTCTTAAGGTTGATAAAGTTTTCCATGACAGTAGTTTATTTGCAAAATACCAAGAAAACTATGTACATACATTTTATTAATAAAACACAGATGGAAGACTCTTTGTTAATAAAAGTGCCATAGAGAAGTGTTTTTTAAAACTGTACAAATGTCGATTGTCTGATGTCTAACCCTGATGATGAAGAGAAAGTAAATGCACAACACTATTGTTTCTATAGTAACACTTTTCAAAGGGATTTCTATTGCAGAAATATTTAAATGGCATGGTGGGACTTTTGATAAAGTAAGATAAAATTTTACTTTTGGAAGAAGTGTCGCATAAGAGAACAATGTGTATTATAAACTTCAAGGGAGAGAGAGAACGAGAGCGAGAGCTAAAGAGAGCGAGAGCGAGAGAGAGAGCGAGAGAG